>NC_041228.1:32442613-32443429 GCF_002837175.3 Physeter macrocephalus | reverse complement strand
GAAGCACAGAGAGTCCCATACAGGATAAATCCAAGGAGAAACACACCAAGACACATACTAATCAAACTATCAAAAATTAACTACACAGAAAAAATATTAAAAGTAGCAAGGGAAAGCAATAATTAACATACAAGGGAATCCCCATAAGGTTAACAGCTGATCTTTCAGCAGAAACTCTGCAAGCCAGAAGGGAGAGGCAGGACATATTTTAAAGTGATGAAAGGGAAAAACCTACAACCAAGATTACTCTACCCAGCAAGGATCTCATTCAGATTTGATGGAGAAATTAAAACCTTTACAGACAAGCAAAAGCTAAGAGAATTCAGCACCACCAAATCAGCTCTACAACAAATGCTAAAGGAACTTCTCTAGGCAGGAAACACAAGAGAAGGAAAAGACTTACAATAACAAACCCAGAACAATTAAGAAAATGGTAATAGGTAAATACATATTGATAACTACCTTTAATGTAAATGCATTAACTGCTCCCACCAAAAGACACAGACTGGCTGAATGGATATAAAAACAAGACCTGTACAAATGCTGTCTACAAGAGACCCACTTCAGACCTAGGGACACATACGGACTGAAAGTGAGGGGATGGAAAAAGATATTCCATGCAAATGGAAATCCAAAGAAAGCTGGAGTAGCAATTCTCATATCACACAAAACAGACTTTAAAATAAAGACTATTACAAGAGACAAAGAAGGACACTACGTAATGATCAAGGGATCAATCCAAGAAGAAGATATAACAATTGTCAATATTTATGCACCCAACATAGGAGCACCTCAATACATAAGGCAAATGCTAAC
>NC_041228.1:32331049-32442336 GCF_002837175.3 Physeter macrocephalus | reverse complement strand
AAAAATACAAACACATGGAGGCTAAACAATACACTACTAAATAACCAAGCGATCACTGAAGAAATCAAAGAGAAATCAAAAAATACTAGAAACAAATGACAATGAAAACATGACGACCCAAAAAACTATGGGATGCAGCAAAAGCAGTTCTAAGAGGGAAGTTTATAGCAATACAATCCTACCTCAAGAAACAAGACACATCTCAAATAAACAACCTAATCTTACACCTCAAGCAATTAGAGACAGAAGAATTTAAAAAACCCCAAAGTTAGCAGAAGGAAAGAAATCATAAAGATCAGATCAGAAATGAAGGAAACGATAGCAAAGATCAATAAAACTAAAACCTGGTTCTTTAAGAAGATAAACAAAATTGATAAACCATTAGCCAGACTCATCAAGAAAAAAAGGGAGAAGACTCCAATCAATAGAATTAGAAATGAAAAAGGAGAAGTTACAACTTACAATGCAGAAATACAAAGGATCATGAGCAATTACTACAAGCAACTCTATGCCAATAAAATGGACAACCTGGAAGAAATGGACAAATTCTTAGAAAAGCACAACCTTCCGAGACTGAACGAGGAAGAAACAGAAAATATAAACAGACCAATCACAAGCACTGAAACTGACACTGTGATTAAAACTCTTCCAACAAACAACAGCCCAGGACCAGATGGCTTCACAGGCCAATTCTATCAAACATTTAGAGAAGAGCTAACGCCTATCCTTCTCAAACTCTTCCAAAATATAGCAGAAGGGAGAACACTCCCAAACTCGTTCTATGAGGCCATCATCACCCTGATACCAAAACCAGACAAAGATGCCACAGAAAAAGAAAACTACATGCCAATATCACTGACGAACATAGATGCAAAAATCCTCAACAAAATACTAGCAAACAGAATTCAACAGCACATTAAAAGGATCACACACTATGATCAAGTGGGGTTTATCCCAGGAATGCAAGGATTCTTCAATATATGCAAATCAATCAATGTGATTAACCATATTAACAAATTGAAGGAGAAAAACCATATGATCATCTCAAAAGATGCAGAGAAAGCTTTCAACAATATTCAACACCCATTTATGATAAAAACCCTCCAGAAAGGAGGCACAGACGGAAGTTATCTCAACATAATAAAGGCCATATATGAGAAACCCACAGCCAGCATTGTTCTCAATGGTGAAAAACTGAAACCATTTCCACTAAGACCAGGAACAAGACAAGGCTGCCCACTCTCACCACTATTATTCAACATAGTGTTGGAAGTTTTAGCCACAGCAGAGAAGAAAAAGTAATAAAAGGAATCCAAATCAGAAAAGAAGAAGTAAAACTGTCACTGTTTGCAGATGACATGATACTACACATAGAGAGTCTTAAGGATGCTACCAGGACACAAAATTAATGCACAGAAATCTCTTGCATTCCTATATACTAACGATGAAAAATCTGAAATAGAAATTAAGGAAACACTCCCATTTACCACCGTAACAAAAAGAATAAAATACCTAGCTATAAACCTACCTAAGGAGACAAAAGACCTGTATGCAGAAAGCTATAAGACACTGATGAAATAAATTAAAGATGATACAAACAGATGGAGAGATCCATGTTCTTGGACTGGAAGGATCAACACTGTGAAAATCACTATACAACCCAAAACAATCCACAGATTCAATGCAATCCTTATCAAGCCACCAATGGCATTTTTCACAGAACTAAAACAAAAAATTTCACAATTTGTATGGAAACACAAAAGACCCCGAATAGCCAAAGCAATCTTGAGAAAGAAAAATGGAGCTGGAGGAATCAGGCTGACTTCAGACTAAGCATAAACAGAATTTTTAAAAAATTATTTATTTTATTTATTTTTATTTTTGGCTGCATGTGGGCTCTCTCTAGTTGTGGCGAGCGGGGTTTACTCTTCGTTACGGTGCGCAGGCTTCTCATGGCAGTGGCTTCTCTTTGTTGCACAGCACGGGTTCTAGGCGCGTGGGCTTCAGTAGTTGTGGCTCTCAGTCCCTAGAGCGCAACCTCAGTAGCTGTGGCATCCAGGCTTAGTTGCTCCACAGCATTTGGGATCTTCCCAGACCAGGGCTCAAACCCGTGTCCCCTGCATTGGCAGGCGGATTCTTAACCACTGTGCCATCAAGGAAGTGAAAAGACAACCCTCAGAATGGGAGAAAATATTTGCAAACGAAGCAAGTGACAAAGGATTAATCTCCAAAATATACAAGCAGCTCATGCAGCTCAATATCAAATAAACAAACAAGCCAATCCAAAAATGGGCAGAAGACCTAAATAGACATTTCTCCAAAGAAGATATACAGATTGCCAACAAACACATGAAAGGATGCTCAACAACAGTAATCATTAGAGAAATGCAAATCAAAATTACAATGAGGTATCACCTCACACCAGTCAGAATGGTCATCAGCAAGAAATCTACAAACAATAAATGCTGGAGAGCGTGTGGAGAAAAGGGAACCCTCTTGCACTGTTGGTGGGAATGTAAATTTGATACAGCCACTATGGAAAACAGTATGGAGGTTCTTCAAAAAACTAAAAATAGAACTACCATACGACCCAGCAATCCCACTACTGGGCATATATCTTGAGAAAACCATAATTCAAAAAGAGTCATGTACCACAATGTTCACTGCAGCTCTATTTACAACAGCCAGGACATGGAAGCAACGTAAGTGTCCATCGACAGATGAATGGATAAAGAAGATGTGGCACATATGTACAATGGAATATTACTCAGGCCTAAAAAGAAACAAAACTGAGTTATTTGTAGTGAGGTGGATGGAATTTGTCATACATAGTGAAGTAAGTCAGAAAGAGAAAAACAAATACCATATGCTAACACATATATATGGAATCTAAAAACAAAAAATGGTTCTGAAGAACCTAGGGTCAGGACAGGAAGAAAGATGCAGACATAGAGAATGGACTTGAGGACATGGGAAGGGGGAAGGGTAAGCTGGGACGAAGTGAGAGAGTGGCATGGGCATATATACACTACCAAATGTAAATTAGATAGCTAGTAGGAAGCAGCCGCATAGCACAGGGAGATCAGCTTGGTGCTTTGTGTCCACCTAGAGGGGTGGGATAGGGAGGGTGGGAGGGAGACGCAAGAGGGAGGGATATGGGGACATATGTATACATATAGCTGATTCACTTTGTTATACAGCAGAAACTAACACACCATTGTAAAGCAATTATACTCCAATAAAGATGTTAAAAAAATTTTTTTTTTTAAAATAAATAAATAAAAGTTAAAAATCAGTGCAAGCAGAAAACTTTATATTAATTTATCACTCACACTCCGGAGACTCTTTCATTACTTGCAGACTTATTTCCAGAAATCATACATTTCTACGGCAAGCAGGATATCCTATATTCAGGAAATCCTATATCCAGAATGAATATTAAATGGATATTCATTCCTCTGTATTAGTACAGATACTTAAGAATGAACACAGCAATGTCTTTATTCCTATTATTTTTAGTGATTTTTTTAAGGACCAAAATATTCACTTGGTCCTCAACTCTATTCAAGGCAGGTAATTCCTTGCTTTCTTAAAGCTCACTAATGTCCAGAACAAACAAATAATAATGAGGCTACATGGCCGTAAAATAATATATATTTTAAAAAGTCAAGATAGGTACAAAATATGGAAAAAGATAGAAGGAAAAATAGAAAAAAACAGTTTTTTTAGTTCTAATAGGGTCACAGCACAATATGAATAAGATCAGAAGAGTACTCTTAATGGAACTAGCTAACTAGCTTTATCCTAAAATTTCTAAGGGCAAGAATAATCTTGAATTTTGCTAGCAAAGCATAAGATAAAATGAATACCGAAGATTCAATCTTTTATATTTTTTTTTAAAAGGGCAATTTTTTTCCTGGAAGAGCATAAAAACGATTGATATGTTACTTACATTTTCTAAATTTAAGCGCTCCAGGTGAATGAAATGCTAAGCAAACTACGACTTCTATTTCCTGAGTGGGAAAAACTATTAATTTCTGAAGCTTACTGTGATTCTTGCTGGAAACATAGAAGAGGTAAGGCAGAATCAGCACATGAGCAAAGATAAATTGGCCTTGGAGTTCACAATTTTCTAAGTCATTTCTATAGCCTTGATATAGTTTTTAGTATACTCACATCTTCTTCTGAGAGTGTTCCACCAGTCTTGGTGTCTTCTGTCAAGAGTGACACCCAGAAACAAACCTAATATCAGACTCTGTTAGGGAGGAGTAAAGAACTACGATGGACTTTGTTCTGGATACTGTATTTCTATCACTGCAGCTTAAGATCAAATCACCCCCTAACTTGTACTGGTCTGTTAGTCAACTTGAAAACCAAAATTCAGTTTGCCTACATGCTAAGTGACTGGCTTTTGCACAATAGATGCATAGTATTTTTAAATCCATGCCTTAGCAAAAGTACAAAAAATTAACATGATCTCACACTGAAGAATTATTCTCAAAGTAAAAAAAGGTTTATTCTCAAAGTTAAAGAATGGAAAAGAAAATGTCAGATGTTTGAATGCAACTTGTTTTTTACCTTCAATGGATCTGGCCCACTCACTTGAGCAGATAAACTTCACTTCTACCATCTAAGCATCGCACACTTCTGTCACATTACAACCTGTTCTGTCTATGGTCCTGGTACATTTAATGCTCTGCTGTTGAGTTTATTTATTGTTTATTACAGTAATAAACAATTATAAGATATAACAATCTTGCTATAAATATGTAATTGTTCAGTAAATATGTGACAACATATGAAATGTTATGACTATGTAAATGCTTCACATAAAATATATTGTATAATAAAATGTTATAAACAATATTTAATTATATAGCATATAATATTACATATAAAAGTATAATATATAATATATAATATAATAAACATTTATAATATATACACATTATAATACTATATACTATAGTACTATATAATACTACCATTACTTTCTTTTCTAAAACTTACGGGGAATGCTCTACTCCAAAAGCTGAAGTGTCTCAAAAATAAACTCTGAAGGCAGGCAATGCCTTTAAAAGTTAATAGTTTCCTAAACTAATGTGTTGTTGGTTTTTTTAAAAAATGTACTCTGTCTTGTATTCTCCACTCACTTTCTTCATTTGAAGGACAGTTTCTTGGGTTCACACTAAGTTCTATTTTTATATTGTAAAATCCTAAAAACCCTAAAATATATAAGCTTTCTTTTTTTTTCTCTCTGTTTGAAACATGGATAAAAGACACTGTATTGGACAGTGTCTGTCACTGTATTGGTGAAATTCTTTTTCATAAGTTTAGCAAGAGGTCCAGGTATTTAATTGAATAATTGAAAATAACATTAAAATAACAGGAAAGGTACAAAGGGCCACTTGCATCTGCTGCTTTATTCATGCAACTTTTCTATATTTAAAAAAAAAGCTGTAAACTGCTATCAAATAATTATAGTTTAAGCTTCATTTCCTTTCAGACTTTTTGTTTGGAAGATCTGAAAATTCTAGGATAATAAAAGTATTACCAGACTCGATGTTCTTCCACAGAAAGTTCAAAATACCGTATTATTATTTAACTGTGGTTAAAACAAAAGCCATTTTACTATAGTGCTCCACACTTCTGTAAAATGTTGCTAAACAATCTGTAAGCAAACTACTGCAATTTAGAAAATAATATCTCCTACTTTAAAAGGCCACAACTAAATTATTAGTTTAAAAAGGCTTATAGGACCAGCAGTGTGCTAGGCCTTTGAGTACTAGAATAGGAACTATAAAATGAAAAAACACAAAAGCAAGAAAGGGTGATGATTTTGATGAAATAAAAATTCTGACGGAACATAGGAAGAAAAACGCCTAACAACTACTATATTCTATACTCTGCTAATTCAGTTAATATGAACAAGGATTAAGAAAGAAACTTCCCAAGCAGATAACTCTCCTTCTCCACACTCAGAAATTTCAGCCTTGCCTGACAAAAGATTTGAAGTCAAATGTAAAGTAGACTCAAGATCAGGCTAACCTCAGGTAGAGCTTTTAGCTACGGATATGTTATGAGGTACGAACATTTAGCAGCTGTATCACTGGTGAATTGGGAATAACGTGTTAAACTTCATACATAAAAACTTTCTAGTCAAGAAAGCACATGCCCCAACATCTGTTCCTACTAGCAACCAGAAAATCTTTTTTAAATTTCAGGGTAGTTTTTGCCTAACCATAAAAGCCAATTCTATTCTTTTATTCTTTGCAATGTCACAACTCCAGGCCATGAATCAAAAAGAGAAATAAACAGTTACATTTCTGAACAGTTTGGGGAAAATAAAAGGTTGGGACTTTAATGGAAACATAGTAAGAAAACAGTTAAACCGGAAAAACATGATTATATGCAGTGTAAGTGCTCTCATACCTTGCAGATAGCTGTGTAGATCAACACAATCCTTTCTGAAGGTAATCTGACAAAACGTTTCTAGAGTCTCTACATTATTTATGACGTTTGATACAGTAATTCCAATTCCAGAAATCTATGCTAAAGAAATAATCTCAGAAATTTAAAAAGGGCTAAATATATATTAATATGTTCCTTGCAACATGATCCAGACTAGGGAGAACCCATTGGAAAAGAATCCATTGATATGTTTAAGAACATTACAATATAGCCACAGGATGGAAATTTTATACAGGCATTAAAATAACTATGAAAAAAATATAGTCTATAAAATGTTAAATAGAAAAGGCAGGAGATAAAATTAGTTACAATCCAAATGCATATACAATTACCTTTAAGGTATGCACAGGAAAAGTACAAATGAAGTAAATTATAATATTATTAATTATACTAAGAATGCAGGGTTAATGGGTGATTTTCATAATCTTTTTGCTCTTTTTCCAATTTTTCTAAATGTTTAATGAAACTTGTATAATGCATAAACAGAATCTGTGAAAACAAGTAAAAAACTGATTTGGAAGAAATCAAGAGTAATGAGGACATAATTAAATTATATCTAAATTACACTTTTTTTAAAAAAATTGAAGCCTAGTCGATTTACAATGTTGTGTTAGTTTCAGGTATCCAGCAAAGTGATTCAGTTATACATGTGTATATATGTATATATCTATTCTTTTTCAGATTCTTTTGCATTATAGGTTATTACATCTAGAATTACTCTGACTCAAATAAATATAGATTATAGAGTAAAATTCAATTAAAGTGGATACATATTAAAAATCAAATATATTTGTTCAATGTGTATAAATCAATCTGATCTAAAAAAATGTTTCATTCCATGTAGCAGATGAGCAATACATTAGCTATTTTACAAATTTAGACGTTTAACAAAGAACATGAGGCATTTAATTTAGACATTTTTTAAAAGAACATTAAAATAGCCTTCCTACTGTCTCATATATACAATTACATTACTTGCAGTTTCTATGATATAATTTCATAATGATTTTCACATATTATTAGATTTACAAAAATACCATTTGTCTTTTCTCCTTTCTCTATTTTATAAATGAAAGCAGATTTAAATTTCCGAACCATGAAAAGTTCTAAGGAAAAAAATATATAAAAAAGAATACTTTATCCAATCATTCTTTTCCATTATACAACCACTAGATGTATACTTTTAGATAATTTACATCGTCTTATGACAATTCCTATAGCATAAGAACCAGCAAAAGGACAAAAACATATCTCTAAGCAAAGATTTGAGGAGGAGGAGGATGAAAATGACTAGAACGTTAGAAATAGAAACAAATTACCCTAAGCATAAGAACCCAAACTATATTATCAAGCAAAATTTGTTAATTCCCATAAAAATTATATGAATAAACAAAATTAAGTACTTAGTACTACTCACAATTAAATAAAGTAAGAAAAATACTAAGTCATTTACACACCAGACATTGTAACGAGGCCTTTTAAATAAATTCAGGATCCAACTTAACGTGGTCATTATTTACCACAGGATTTACTACATTAAGGCCACATTACAGGGGCATTTTTCACATGTCCACTTTCTCCATTAAATGGTAAGTTCCTGTGACAGTACTATTTTACTTACTGCTAACTCCCACCCTTCTTGGCACAAGGTACACATCAGGTGTTTAATACATGCTGAATGAATTTAATTTGCTACAGATAGGGTGGCTCTACCTCCCAAACTGTCCAGGATAGTTCTGGTTTTGCCTGTGGTATCAGCATGATTAAAAACAGTATACCCTTTTGCTTTCAAAGTGTCCTGATGTGGACCACAAATTACCTGAAAATACTACTGCATGTAAGTTAAAATTTTTTCTAAAATGTCATTAACATTTCCAGAATGCAAAGAATGAATGAGCTAAGTAAGGCACTGGGCACTGTCAAATAAAGTAGCAGAGGTGAAAAGAGCAGGTGAGGAGCAGACGCAGGCAGCACCACAGACACTGAGCCACCTCACCACTTCTGTTGCTTGCTGGCATCAAGAGAAAGCAAGTCCTACGTTTAGAGATTCTTCCAAAAGCTCATTTTCCATTTATACCAGCACTGAAAGGACTCTCATTTCAACTGGGGATGCAAGGAATTCAGAAGGCTCATACTATATCAAGCAATACACCTTCTACAGTTCCATATTGACTAAATAAAGAAAACTTGCAATGAATCTGTATATCCAAAAGCACCTTTTGAGAGAGCATTCATTTATATTTTTAATGGTACGACTGGAATAGACTTCATGTTATTCTTCTCTTTCCATAGAAAAAAGATTTTATAAGACCAACCTTCAGAAAAACAATAAGGCATAAATAAGGTTTAACTGAGCTCTGAAATTATTTATTGACACATAAATACATTTAATTAAAACACTCATTTTGTTACCGGCTGAACTGTGTCAACCCCAAAACTCCTATGTTAATGTCCTAACTGCCAGTACCTCAGAATGTGACTGGATTTGGAGACAGGATCTTTAAAGAGGTAACTAAATTACAGTGAGGTCATATGGGTGGGCCCTAATCCAATATGCCTGGTGTCCTAATAAGGAGAGATCAGGATGCAGATACACACAGAGGGAAGACCATGTGAAGATAACAGGTAGAAGACTGCCATCTACAAGCCAAAGAAAGGGGCCTCAGAAGAAACCAACCCTGCTAATACCTTGATCTTGGACTCCTAGCCTCCAGAACTATGAGAAAATAAACCTGTAAATCCCCATAATTCAGCAAATCAATAATTTCAAATATCTAATTCATATTACGAAATGATACATGGTGAAAAACAAACCCATTTAAAGGGCAAGAAAGGCTACTGGATTTTTGTAAAACAGAGAACAAAATGTTCACTGATATGGTTTCAGATCCCACTTGCAACGAACCTTTAAGAAACCACCACTTGTTGAGCTTTAGTATAGTATCAAAGAAGAATATTCACAATTATCTGAAAAAGGCTATGGAAATACTCCTCTCTTTTCAAATTACACAACCGTGTGAGGCTGGATTGTCTTCATATTGTCAAACAAAGCAATATGTTACAAAAGGCTGAGTGTAGAACAGATGTGAGAATCCAGGTATCTCCTTTTAAGCCAATCTTTAAAAAGTTTGCAAAATTATAAAACAATACCATTCTTCTTATTGACGTTTTTGTTTTGGAAAATACATTTTTAATAAAATTATGTTATTGATGTAAGCATGCAACTGACATTACTTTCATTAGCAAATGAATTAAGAAGTTTTAAACAACTTCTCAGTTTTAATTTCTAATACAGTAATTATCAGTAGCTATAACCTACATAAACAAAAACTCTTTGAAGTCCTTGTTAGGGGCTGAATTGTGTCCTCCCCACACTCATTCGTTGAAGGCCTAACCCTCAACGTGACTATTTGGAAGCTAGGGACTTTAAGGAGGTAACTCATAAGCACGGGGCCCTAATCCTGTAGGACTGCGGTCCTTTTAAGAAGAGGAAAAGACACCAAAGGCCTCTCTCTCTGAGTGCACATAGAGGAAAGGTCATGTGAGGACACAGCAAGAAGACACCATCTGCGAGTCAGGAAGAAAGGTCTTCAGACCAGAAACCAACCCCACCAGCGCCTTGACCTTGGACTTCTAGCCTCTAGAACTGTGAGAAAATAAGTATCTATTATTTAAGCCACTCAGACTTTGGTATTTTGTTATGGCAGCCTGAGCAGTCCCTGATATTGTTAAAAGCTTAAAAGGGGTCCTGAGAACAAAAAATCTGAAAATCACTAATTAGATAGTAACTATTCAGCTGTGTAAATTAAATGTTTCTACACAACTTCTTACTTCATAATTACAACTTGGAAAAGTAATCATAATTTTCATTAGCTATCCAAAGTAGAAAAAGGGAGAAAATTAAGATCAACTCTAAATGAACCTTTTTCAACTTGATGTACACAACTGTATGCCATTTGAAAGCATATGAAAATGGGGAAACACACTGTAAAAGAATTAACGCAGGCTGCAAAAGCACCTGCTTTTCATTTTCAGGAAACCAGGCTTGTCAATCTGTTTGGCCTAGCACAGACTAACTCTTAGAGTACTTGTTAAGTCTATTCACTTTCTGAATATAAAATGAGACATAAAACAAAACAGAAAAACATTCAGTTTTCCTTCATGAGAAAAAAATAACCAAAAAATTCCAAGAAGACACGAAGAAATCAATCAATAAATTGACAAATATACCACGTGCAATTTTTTTAATCACACAAAACTTATCAAGAATATAGGGAAATAATAAAATAATAGTAAGAAACTCAATTTCCATATATGCAAAAAATTAAAGATTCTGCTCTCCTAGTAATTGTAGTTGATAATGCAAAAATGGTATCAAAGTTGTGGTAGTCACCCAAGAGTGAAAAAAAATTTTTTTTTTATTGAAGTGTAGTTGATTTAAAATGTTTTGTTAGTTTTAGGTACACAGCAAAGTGATTCAATTGTGTGTGTGTGTGCGTGTGTGTGTGTGTACGTGTATATATATTCTTTTTCAGATTTTTTTCCATTACAGTTTATTACAAGATATTGAATATATTTCCCCATGCTATATAGTAGTTCCTTGTTTTTTATTTTACATATTTAAGAATGAACATTTTAATAGTTATGGGCCCTTAAGTAATTAAGTTATAAAAGCTTAGATGAGTGGAAAAAAATGCATTTACCTCAACAAGTTTCTGAATTTCATGCACACAAATATGTTGTTGGGTTGCTTTTTAATAACATATAAATTGCGCACTCAAGTACTACAGTTTTATGCATAGTAGTATTTTTAATCTAAAAAATTAAGCAAAATGCTTAATTTCTCAGGCTCTAATGCTAGGAATAGCGTACAAAATTACATTTTAATAAATTTCATTTCATATAACTTTGTATGTAAAGAAAACACTAATTCAACTTGAGCTAACTTTTCTCTTGGCTCGGTGTTTGTATGGAAAAATAATTATGCAGTCCGTTTGGAAAAATATAATCAATCCATGGGCATGCAAGTATCAATTTTATCTTATGAGAATTTCTCCATGTTCCAGTTACTTCATTCCTTATTACATGCTGCAAAAAGCAGTAATAATTTTTATAGCCAAATATCACTTCATGATACCAGGTGGCTGTCAATATTTACCACAGAAGTCATGCATGAAATTTAAACATTACAAAAAATGACTTACCAGTTGACACTCCTGAAATATGCACATTTTCAGAATGTTCTGCAAGAGCACCATTTCCTAAAATTAAACATAATGAATAAACTAATTTCCAAGATAAAATTAAAAAAAAATTTCAGATTCTCCCTCTAATAGAAAAACAGGTACATACAGCTACTTGTAATATCCAGAAATGAAATTAAAGTCTCTTACAATAATCTTCAAAACAGTACTATGCAGCCCAAAATTGTAATAGTAGTAGGGAAATCAAAACGTTTTGGAATCACAACAATGTAGTGTACTATAAAGGCCAAATATATAGATCTGATTAATACCAGAAAGAATTTTCTATCAAGTTAATAGTCAAAAGGTAACTTAGTACTATTACCAGAAAAGAGACAATCACATACTTTTTAAAAACAGCATTCCTCTAAAAGCATGCTTAATTAGTCCAGAATGTGCTTACTGCTGGGGTCACACATGTGTGTCCCATGTCCTATGTTTTGCATTGCCTTCTAAACCCTTCAACATCTTCGCATCAACAACTCTAACAGTATTTAGAGTAGGGACATGATTATACCCTATTTTGGTAGCCCCTGATTTTCTACACCTCCTACCACAAAGTTGGGCAAATGGAAGCATTCAAGTAACTTACTGAAATGAGTTACTAAGTGTCACCTAGTAAAATAAAAGTGGTTCTAAAAAGACTCCCATTTAAAGTAGAGATTTACTCCTTTAAATTAGTGAAGTGTCCCTCAGCTGTTCTTTTTAAAAATTTAATTTAGTTTTATTATAAATTATTTCCATCTACCTCTTTCTTTTCTTTCTACAAGTTGCTCATTTTTACTTCTAAAGTTTTCTCTCTCTCTATGCATTAGGTCAATTTGGCAACACAACAGTTCAGGAATCCAGCTGACAGAGAAAGAATTCTCCCTGGACTGGGGCAGGGGAGGAAGCTAGGTGGGAGAAACTTAGATGGCAAAAGCAGAATTCTCTTCATGGTTGAAAGAGTAGAGACAATAGCAAATATTATAATTAACAACTTATCTTTTACAACCATCACACTTCTATGGTTGCTTGATTACTGTATAGCATCCCCCAATGCGCTAAGTTCTAGGACAGCAGAATCTGTGTAAACTTGCCGCATCGCTGTATGCACGGTTCCTAGAACAGAGCAGGTGCTCAAAGAACTAACAAATGATGAATAAATGAGGGAGTTCATGGTGATTAAATGAAATCATGCCAATTAAGCACTTGATATAGTGCCTGACACACAGCACTGAAGAGGAATTCATTTTTGTAACTGTGTAAAATATATTTTTACTATTACTAAAGAATAAAATAATAGTGATAAAACAACCTTCGTAGTTCAACTACAGCTACAGCCTTCAAAATGAAAAGAAATGTTATGTTTCCCTCTATTAAAAATGATACAGTGGAAATGGTGACAAAGGTGTGTACGCTATATTTATTACACAAATAAATCTGATTAGAGTTATTTATTTAAGTACTGTGCATTAGTACCACAGAAGCCACAATTTATTTTTCCTAACAATGTTAAATGCTACAGACATAGAAATGAAACTACTAGAAAGCTCCCACATTATCTTTAATGTGTACAACTTATGAAAATTGGTATCCTAAACAAAATGGTATAAGAAACTGATTCAATAAAACAACTAACAAGATCTGCCAAAGGTCAGTATAAGTTGCCTAAACCTTTGCTACTTACAAGTATATCAGCAGTACTGGCATTACCGGGAGCTTATTAGAAATGCAGAGTCTCAGGCCTTACCCCAGATTATTGAATCAGAATTTACAGTTTAACAAGATCATCCCCCACTCCCAGTGATTTGTATGCACATTAACATTTGAGAGCCAATGGCTTAAACCTTCTACTTCTATAGTAGATACAACTCCAAATTAAAGCTGTGTAATTTGTGACCCTAAGGTTTCCAATATCCTTAAGGCAGCATATTAAATTCTCCTCAGGAGAGTTTTAATATTAGATATATTTTATACATTAAATTTTTATTCTAATTCAGTAAACAGAGTAAAGACGGGCAGGAGGAAAACAGTAACATAATACATATCTAAGACTGTGCATTCTGGACTAGACCGCTAGGATTCTAACACCAGCTTCACTTCTTACTTGCTGTGCAATTTAGGGCAAGTTACATAACCTCTTTGTGTCTTACTTTCACCTTAAAAACAGAGCAGATAATAACTATCTTATAGGGCTTAGTAGAATTCTTTATAATAGAAAAAAATAGAACTTAATCTACATCTCCGTCAACATGTAAATGAATAAACTAAAAACAGCCTTACAATAAAATATTCAAAAAACGGAATTAAGTAATTCTATATGTACTCACTTGGAAAGATATGCACATTGAGTTAAATATGTTTCAGAGTAACATTAGCATATGCTCTAACTTTAACTTTTAAATGATGTCTGTATAGTTACTGTGCATATGTTACACAGGCATATGATATATGTATGTACATGCATTTGCACACACACACACAGAAGAGTCTAAGGGTGTATACAAACTGAAATTAGAGAGGAAGGCCTCCTTGTATACTTCAGCACCAACCGAATTTGCTACACCAGGCACAGAGTTCTTTAAAAAATTTATTCATATTATCAAAAAAAACAGGCAAACAGACTATAGTTCATTCCCCGTCATTCTAAATAAAGAGGTCTGATAAATACTGTGTGAAATAAAATATTATAATTTCAGAAGTATTATTAATGATTTTAAAAACTGAAATAACAGTACTTTAAGACATAAAACATGATACTATTGCTAATTTCCCACACATTTACTCTAATTTAAAAACAATCCGATTTAGAAGTTAAAAAATCAATGATAATTTCTAATAACATCAAATAACTATTCCTTTCTTTGAGATTACATTATTAGATCTTTCTTATTCTAAGTATCACATGAAGTAAGTGGGCTACTTAATTTAGGTGTTCTGCCATTTTTACAAAAATGCCACTTACAAAATACAATTATTTCTATGTTATAAGCAGAGAGCACTGCCCCAAACTGCTTTGTTGATATAAAGCTCATTATATTTTCCCTTATGTCCCACCCCCAACTCCTGAGAGAAGAAAACCCCACACATATGAGGATGTACACACACCATCTCTTGACTTTAACTACATTGCAGCCATGCTAGACATTCTCATAGAAGTCACCCTTTAAAGGTGCCATATACTGGAAAAATATAGTCTGATAAAACATTACTTCTATAACTATGCATTAGCAGCTGACTAGTTAGTAGACCAGCTAATTAACTAGAACTCCTAGAAAACAAGAAAAAGTTTCATTATCACCTAAATCAGGAAATAATTTTTTACGACTTAACTCTTTTTTAGTCCTACTAACCAAATATCAAAGGTAATCAATTGTCCCCATTTATTATTCTTCTTGCCAAGCTGAAACATGGTTTTGTAGTTTTTTACTGCAATAGAAGAGAGAATCTTCTAAAAGAGATATGTACTGTTTTAGGAAAAGAGGCCATAGGGTAGTGAGTTTGAGCTCTGGAACCAGACTCTGTGGAATCAAACCTCAGCTCTACTGTTTAGTTAGTCATGAGCCTTAACTGAACGATTTTTCCTAAGATTTAGTTTGCTCACCTGCATAATTAGAATATCATCATTAATAGTATGTCTAAATCTATGGTCTCTGCGTCCCTGTTGCTTTGTATCTTTCTTTCTGTTTATTGTTGTTCTTTTTATTTAAGAACTAAAGTTCTTAAAAAAGAGCTGATAAATACAGCTAAGACGTGATAGATACTTGCCAGCCAAATCCTAAACGCCTCACAAGGCTTTCCTCAGCTCATCCTTAAAACAACAGTTCACTTTACAGGTGAGAAAACCAGCTTATAGCAACTTAGTAAGTTTTTCAAAGAGCTAGTAATTGGATGGATTAAAAATTCAAATTCACAGTCATTAAGAAGTTTGTGTTCCTTACTTTTTTTAAAAAAAGAATTTAGACATGAATATACTTCTTGCTTGTAAAAGAAACAGTACTTAACTTTCAGAGTTAAAACCCACCTGCCACCAGCTATTCCAATTTGTTATGGGGGAAGACCACTGGTTTAAAAGTTAATGAGCAGCAGTTACAAGTAACTTATATGCTCAGCATCCTACAATCTCATTTTCACTGTGCAATAAGAACAGGTATCAAACATCAAAATATGTACACATATATATACACCCCCAACATCATTCCTATTTTACTTTACTTAAAGAAAAAGTCCAAAATCCTAATAAGGCTTACCAAACTCTCCACCCTTAGAGTCTTCCCAACTACTCCAAAAGCTTCATCTTTTGTGATTCACTTTCCCACTCTATTTTCCTCTCCAGAAATACTAGATTTCTTTCAGAAAAGGGTCAGCTGTCTCTCCTGCCTTTGGACCTTTCTTTAATATATTCTTTCTTTAGGAAGGCATCTCCTGATTCCCCCATACTAGGTTACATCATTCTGTTATAGGTTCCTAGAGTATCTAATACTATCACTTTTTGAAAATTTATCACACTTCTGTTATCTGTGTAATGTCTATATTCCCCACCAGATCTTAATCTTGGTGGGGGAAGGTGGGGTGGAGAAGTGTGATGTGGTGCTGGGACATAGCTGGGTTTGTTTTGTTTTGTAACCCAGTGACTAGCACAGAAGATACTCCATATCTGCTCAAACACATGAATGAATGGTAGGTTGATACATAAGTAAGAGGCATAGTCCCTACCACCAAAGAGCTGATAATCTATTGAGAAAATAATTTAAAACACCTGGAGCAGAAGCAAACAATATAAAACCAAACTAAAATTAGCAAGCTTCTTACTCAAGTGGGAGGCTTTTCTACTAAAAATGGGAAAGGAAGATAGGAGTGCCCACCATGATATTAGCCAGGGCAATTAGATAAGAAAAGACAATTATAGGCATTAAGGATTGAAAAAGAAGAGGTAAAACTACATCTATCCGTAGATGATATGATTGTGTATCTATTTTAAAAACCCAAGACAGTCAAAAGAAAAAGTTATAAACAATATGAAAATTAGTAAAGTAGCAGGATATAAAATAAGCATACAAAAAATCAAAAGCTTTTGTAAATACGAACAATGGCCAGTCAGAAGATACAATTCTTAGTAGCAACAAAAAGATTTTTAAAAACTCAAACACAGAACTCCTGCTGAGGGTCATGATGGAACAATGGGTAATGGACCAGCTTTCTCCAGGTAGAAAGCTAGTGCAATAAAAGAACTCATTCTAATTTGTTTCCCTTTTCTCAGAGATCAGTCTTACACTGCCTGTTGTCCCCTGTCTGAAAAAGCTGGAAAAAACACGTTAAAAAATAATTCAGACACAGGACAACAGGCAGTCCTAACCAACAAGAATAGAAAGAAATCCACAGTGGACTTACTGTTGCCATTTTGTTCATTGTTTTCTGGCTTTTTTATAATTCCTTTGTTCCTTTTTTCTTCTCTTGCTCTCTTTGTTTGTGATTTGATGATCTTCTGTGGTGGTCTGATGAGATTTCTTTCTCTCTTTTGTGTATCTACTATAGATTTTTGCTTTGCGGTTCTCATGAGACTTAAATATCTTATGTCTATAACAGTCTATTTTAAGCTGTTAACGTTGAATGCATACTAAAGCTCTACCGTTTTAAGCACCCCCATTTTATGTTTTTGATGTCACAATTTATATCTTTTCACCTTGAGTATTCGTAACAAATGTAGTCACAGTTACTTTTAATACTTTTATCTTTTAACCTTCATACTAGACTTACAAGTGATTTACTCACCCCCAACACATTATTCTGAATTTAACTATACATTTACCTTTTCCAGGGAGATTTACACTTTATGTTTTCTTGTTACTAATTAGCACCCTTTCATTTCAACTTGAAGTCCTTTTAACATTTCTTGTGAGGCGGTATGGTGGTGAACTCCTTCAGCTTTTGCTTGTCTGGGAAACTCTTTATCCCTCCTTCAATTCTGAAGGACAATTTTGCTGGGTAAACTATTCTTGGTTGGCAGTTTTTTTCTCTCAGCACTTTGAATGTATCATGCAACTCCCTTTTGGCTTATAAAGTTTCTGCTAAAAAATCTGCTAATAGTCTTATGGGGATTCCCTTGCATGTAACAAGTTTTCTCTTGCCACTTTTAAGATTCTCTCTTTAACTTTTTATAATTTAATTATAATGCATACAGCTGTCTGCTTGATGTTGTCCCATAAGTCCCTTAAACTATCTTCATTCCTTTTCATTCAAATTCCTTTTTTGTGTGTGTTAGTCATTAAAGGATGCAAAATGCTGACCATAGGAATTTTAAAAAGTAGTAATTTCTGGTTAGGATGGTTACTGTATTAGATGTTGTAGTATGCAGACCAAATTTTTCTAAATTGTGCAAAGGGTATGAGAGAATTTGTTAGACCCTTGTAGAAGCTACTAAGCATTTGCCTCTGACATTTCTACTATCAATCTGTAAAGGAAATAAGGTTTGCTAACATTGTTCTAACCAAATTCATATGGCTTGTACATTTATTTCCTTTCCTAGGTAGTCATAAACCACTTCTTCTCTTTTGTATAATCTTCCCTAGAGCCATTATCACTAATTGCTGGTTTGTGGAATTCTCATCCCTCCTGCCCCAGTTTGGAAAATCAAAATTGCATTTCCTGTTTCCAGTCATCTGATCTTTCTTTCCTTCTCTCATTCCTTGGAAGTATTAGCACCTAAGTCAGAACTCTTTAAGTTATTTAGAATACCTGAATGAACTCCTATAATCTTTGCACATATGTCCTTCAAGAAGGTTTTCAGATATAGTTACTCTTACCCTTTCAGTTTGAAGAGCATATTTGACAGAGGGGACATAAACATCAGCAGTGTTACACCATCTGCCCAAGCAACAGCCCTATAAACCTTTCTGTTATTCTTTAATTTACAAAGAAATGTTTATAAGACCATTTTGTTGTCCTTGGTATTTTTGCTGAACTCAATCTTGCATTTTCTCTATATTGGTAGTACCTATAATTTATTCTTGGTTAAATATCCTTTTTATCTTGGGGATATGTTAATTAGTCTGAAGTCATTGAGGAACCACTAATTTCCTTAGATTTTTTTGCCATTCATTCCTTTTTGGGATTGTTTGTGATTTTAATAACCAGAAATCATTTTTGAGAACTTAATAACATCCCTGGACATTCCAGATTTTCATGTTGTGAAGGCATATTTTTTTTCTAAATTACTTTAGAATCTATAGGTTGTTTTTTTTTTTACATATTTATTGGAGTATAATTGCTTTACAATGGTGTGTTAGTTTCTGCTGTACAACAAGGTGAATCAGTTATACATATACATATATCCCCATATCCCCTCCCTCTTGCGTCTACCTCCCACCCTCCTTATCCCACCCCTCTAGGTGGTCACAAAGCACCAAGCTGATCTCCCTGTGCTATGCAGCTGCTTCTCACTAGCTATCTATTTTACATTTGGTATTGCATATATGTCAATGCTACTCTCACACTTTGTCCCAGCTTACCCTTCCCCCTCCCCATGTCCTCAAGTCCATTCTCTACATCTGTCTGCACCTTTAGTCCTGTCCTGCCCCTAGGTTCATCAGAACCATTAGATTCCATATATATATATATATATATATATATATATATACACATATGTGTGTGTGTTAGCATACGGTATTTGTTTTTCTCTTTCTGCCTTACTTCACTCTGTATGACAGACTCTAGGTCCATCCACCTCACTACAAATAACTCAATTTCGTTTCTTTTTATGGCTGAGTAATATTCCATTGTATATATGTGCCACATTTTCTTTATCCATTCATCTGTCGATGGTCACTTAGGCTGCTCCCATGTCCTGGCTATTGTAAATAATGCTGCAATGAACACTGTGGTACATGTTTTTTTTTTTTTTATTATGGTTTTCTCAGGGTATATGCCCAGTAGTGGGATTGCTGCGTCATATGGTAGTTCTATTTTGAGTTTTTTAAGGAACTTCCATACTGTTCTCCATAGTGGCTATATCAACTTACATAGAATCTATAGGTCTTAAGCTCTGATTGTGCCCAATCTCATTTTTTTAAAAGTGATTATAATATAGTTATTTCTACCTGGTCAAATAAGGTATAGAGTAGTACACTGTTAGGGACTGAATTGTGTCACCCAAAATTAATGTTGAAGTCCAAACGCCCAATTGACTATACTTGGAGATAGGGCCTTCAAGGGGATAATTAACATTAAAGGAAGTCATAAGGGTGAGGACCCAATCCGATAAGACTGGTTTCCTTAAGAAGAGAAATCAGATATCTCTCTCTCCATCTGCACACAGAGAATAGGCCATGTGAGGACACAGTGAGAAGGACACCGCAAGCCAGGAAGAGGAACCTCATCAGAAACCAACCCTGACAGCACCTTGATCTTGGACTTCTAGCCTCCAGAACTGCGAGAAAATAAATGTATGTTGTTTAAGCCACCCAGTCTGTGGTATTTTGTTATGGCAGCCCAAGCAGACTAATATACACACTTTTCCCAGGTCATAGCTGAACTAAGATGTCTGTGAATGCCTTGAGAGTGTATGAAAAATTCAGTACATTCTTCTGAAAACAGGCTTCATAGTGTCTAACAAATACCTATAATGAGACGTTTCATGCAAAAAAAGGTTAAGAAGTCCCTTGGAGACAGTTTATTTTCCTACTTTATTTAATTACTAGTATTCTAAAAGTATTACTTCTACAGCTTTTTAACTGCAGGTATTCATTTTGGATTTAACAGACTTTTATGAACTGGTCTGAACCCACCTGCCACTTAAAATAATAATGATCATTTACAACATTACTTTTTATGGAAATAAACATTCTAATTTTCAAATCACATTCTTAAAAGACATTAGGGAGTTCAATGTTTTCATGTTTAGACTTCCTATATTATGTTAGTAAGATTTTACATTGGAAACGTCTTCAAATAAGGGCATGATGACAATGAACTATTAGTCAAAGTACAATTACTAAACACACACAAGTTCCCAGTATTCAGAGAATGAATCATATCCCTGAAAGGACATGCAAGACAGTTATGAATCCCACTGGTGAGTATCTCAGTGACAATGTTCATGCAGATGGAAATAATTTTCTTTATTCTAAAACGGCGTGAATCACTGATGTAAGAACCCACAAAACAAACTAGAAAGGGGCTCAGCTAAAGACTATTTGGGTTCAAAGGTTCCTACCTGTGACTTCGGTGGTTCACAAGAGTAAATATGAAGGTTTGAAGGGATTCAGAAATCCAAAAAAAAACCCAGAATTACACTCCTGTATTTCCAGTGAGATTTACTGACATATACTTCATACAACATAAAACTCACCTTTTAAAGTGTGCAATCCAGTGTTTTAGTATGTTCAGAAAGTTGTGCAACCATTGCCACTATCTCGTGCCTGAATGCTTTCATCACCCGCCCCAAAAAAGTGTACCTATTAGCAGTTATTCCTTTTTTTGTTCTTCTCCAGCCCCTAGCAACAACTAATCTAGTTTCTGTCTCTATGGGGTTTTCCTATTCTGGACATTTCATATAAATGGAATCATACAATATCTGATCTTATGTGTCTGGCTTCTTTCACTTTGCATAATGTTTACATGGTTCATCCATGTTGTACCACGAATCAGTACTTCACTCCTTTTCATGGCCAAATAGTATTCCATTGTATGGATAAACCACCTTTTGTTTATCCATTCATCAGCTGACAGACATCTGGGTTGTTTCCACTTTTTTGTGAATACTGCTATGAATATCTGTGTATACAAGTTTTTGTGTGGACATGTTTTCAATTCTCTTGAGGATATTCATAGAGTGGAATTGCTGGGTCTTTTGATAACTCTATGCTTATCTTTTTGAGCAAATGCCAAACTGTTTTCCAAATGGCTGTACAATTATACATTCCCAACAGCCATGTGTAAGTGTTCCAATTTCCCCATATCCTCATCAACATGTTATTGTCCACCTTTTTATTACAGCTAGTGGGTATGAAGTAGGATCTCACTGTGGTTTTATTTACATTCCCCTAACGAGTAACGATGTTGAGGTTCCTTTCGCGTGTTTATTGGGAACTTATGTATATTCTTCGGAGAAATGTCTATTCAAATTCTTTGCCCATTTCTTAATTGGTTGAATTGTCTTTTTGTTGTTGTTGAGTTGTGAGTTTTTACATATTGTAAAAACTTATCAGATATATGATTCACAAATATTTTCTCCCATTCTGTAATTTTTCACTTTCTTGATGTAAAGGTGTTTTCTGATGTTGAAATAAGTGTTTGAGATACAAGTGTTGTTTGATTTTCAGACAATCCAATTAACCTATTTTTGTTGTTGTTGCTTATGCTTCGGTGTCATATCTAAGAATCCATTTCCTAATCCAAGGTCACAAAGATTTACCTCTATGTTTTCTTCTAAGAGTGTTATAGTTTTAGCACTTACATTTGGTCTCTGGCCATTTTGAGTTAATTGCTGTGTACAGTGTGAGATAAGGAGCAAATTCACTCCTTCACATGTGGATAACCAGTTGTCTCATCACAACTTGATGAAAAGATTATTTTTCCGCACTGAATTATCCTCACACTTTTCTGAAGATCAATTGATCATAAATTTCTGGACTTTCAATTCTATACCATTGATCTATAATGTGTATCCTTATGCTAGTACCACACACTCTTGATTACTAGAGCTTAATATCGTACTGATATTGATATTGTGGCTTCAGAAATTGGGAAGTATGAGTACTCCAATTTTGTTCTTCTTTTTTGATATTATTTTGGCTATTCTGAATCACTTCAATTTCTAAACGAATTTTATTTTATTGTATATATCTATTTTTTGGCCATGCCACATGGCTTGCAGGATCTTAGTTCCCCGACCAGGGACTGAACCCATGCCCTTGGCAGTGAAAGTGTGGAGTCCTAATCACTGGACCGCCAGGGAATTCCCTCTAAATGAATTCTAAAATCAGCTTGTCAATTTCTGCAACGACAGCTGAAATTCTGATTTGGATTGTGCTGAATCTGTAGATCAACTTGGGGGGTAGAAATAATACTAATTCTTAACAATATTAATTCTTCAGATACGTAAAGATGATGCAATGTCTTTCCATTTATTAGGTATTCTTTAACTTTTTCTCACAATATTTTGTAGTTTCTGAGTATTAGTTTCACATTTTGTTATATTTATTCATTTTATTCTTTTTGATGCTATTGTTAATGGAATTGTTTTCTTAACTTGATTTTCAGTTGTTCATTGCTAGTATATAAGAATACATTTTTTCTTGTATTCTGCAACCTTGCTGAATTTGTTTATTAGCTCTCATAGGTATTTATGAATTTCTTAGGATTTTTTATATATAAGTATGTCATGTTTATAAACAGAGATAGTTTTACTTCTTCCCTTCTAATTAAGATGCCTTTTTTCCGTGTCTATGTGACCTGCCTAGACCCTCCAATACAATGTTGAATAGAAGCAGTGAGAGCAGATGGACATCCTTGTCTTGCTCCTGGTCTTAGAGAGGAAGCTTTCAGTCTTTTACCATTAAGTATGATGCTAGCTGGGGGTTTTTCGCAGGTGCTCTTTATCAGGCTGACGAAGTTCTCTTTTATTTTTTGAGTGTTTTTATTATGAAATGGTATTGGCTATTGTCAAATGTTTGTGTCTACCCTGTGATTTTTGTCCTTTATTTTATCAATATGGTGTATCACATTGACTGTCCTATGTTGAACCTCACATTCCTAGGAAGAATTCCATTTGGTCATAGTTTACAATCCTATTTATATACTGCTGGATTTGGTTCACCAGTATTTTGTTAAGAGGACTTTTGCATCTACATAAGTAAGGGAAGTTGGTCTGTAGTTTTCTTTTTCTGGTATCAGGGTAGTACTGGCCTCAAAGAATGACTTCGGGTGAGTTTGTGAAGTATATATATATCCATCCATATATACACACAAATACACACACACACACACACACACACACACTGTGCTGCTACTTTTTTACTCTCATTTAAGGAAATACCAAGTATATTGCTTTTGCTTCTAATTTTCTTCTTGGTTGATTAAATTTCATAGTTTATTACTGAACTGTAGGTTATTAGTTTGCTGATTACATTATAACATTTCTGGAAAGTGACTAGTGACCTGTTTTACTCAAATGACGTATTAGGCACAGTACCTACATGGTCAGCTTAGTACAGGAACAAAGTGTAACAAATAAAGGTGGTTTTCATTTTTCTTCCTTGGTTTCCCAACAGGCAAAATCTTTTGCAATGTGTGGGTGGTCTGTTACTGGGCCTGGGAAGAGACAGTAGGAGAAGCCAGGTGGTAAAAAATGTTGGATTTTTTGTATCAACTCTATTTTAATAGTTGCTGAAGCTGAAGTACAGAGAGAAGGGAAAGGCAGTTACCTTTTTAAAAATCAGCTTTGTTGAGGTATAATTTACGTGCAAAAAATTCACTAATTCCAAAATGTACAGTTTGCTGGGTTCTAACAAGCACGTGTGGTACTGCAACCACTACTACAATCAAGACATACATTTCCAGCACCCAAACAAGCTCTCTGGGTCCCTTTGCAGTCAATCCCCTTCCCATACGTCTAAAGGCAGACAACTAATGGTCATAGGCAGTCATCATTTATAAGCATTAGGCATTGCATTGAACCCATGATATACTATTTAATCTTCCTCCTAAAGTCTTAAGAATAGATAGTTATCCCCACATTATGGATGAGGAAACTGACTCAGATGAACTAAATCATGCAAGCTAGTAAACGGTTAGGGACAGGCTCAAATCCATATCTACCTAATTCCAATGTTAAAAATTGAGTTTTAATTAAAAGATACGGAATTTCTTGACTTCCCTTGAAAAAATTTTTATAACTGTCTACAAGTATTTGTCTACGCACATCTACTGAGTTTGCTTCCTTTAGGAGAAGTATGCATATTTTTAGGTGCCCAACAGCCCCATTACCTTCTATGGTCGTTCTGGCACTGAGCCAATGCCCTCTTAGCTCATTTCTGTCACTTTCCTGGTCTTTGTCAATACCTGGAATTGTGATCTGCGGTGTACTTTTTGAGTTCAAGTTATATGTGTAGGAAAATATATGAAAGGATACAAAAAAACCCTGCTAAAAATGTTTACCCTACTCCCTTAACCCCATCCCCAAGGTAGGAAGAAGGGGGGACAGAAATGATTAGCTTTCATTCTTGATACATTTCTAGAGTGTTTGACTTTATTAAAGTATGTATTACTTTTGTAAGTTAACTCACATGGATTGATATTATGAACTAAAATGTTACCTTCTGAAAAAAAAATTAACACAACATAAAATTCTATAGCTACAGTTTCAAGTTTTGCTTTATAATAATTATAATTAAAAGTGATTACAGATGGTATCTTTTTTCTTAATATTATTGACAAAATGGTACAAGAACTATCACTTAATATAAATACTAAAGCATTAATTGCCCTCTTGTATAGTAGCAGGTCACTTTAAAAAATGTTCGTATACATGAGATCCAATGATGAGAAGACCAATTTATGGCTGCAACTTTCATATTCTTGCTGATGTCACTAATAACACCATGGCGTTTAGGCACAGACTAAAGCACACAAATAGAAACAGTGTTGCTTCTGCAATAATAACAAAGATAAATGATTCTTAATGTATTTGTATTAGACTGCAAGAAAAGAGCTTTTTAAAGGTAAAATTATAAAGAAAGCAGAATTTTAAAACCAGTAAACATCGAAATGTTTAAAGTATACTTTTACCAACATTTAAAAGAAATCACTAAACTGTTAAAATCATAGTCAATACCATTTGTAGACTTATGTTTTTCTTGACATTCACCCCGTGTTTTCTTTTTTTGCATTAAATGTCCACATTGTTGTGTTTTTCCTACCTTTATTATTTATGAAGGATGAGATAAGTGATTTGTTTCTACTTCTAGTAATGTCCAGACAACATGACATTGTGAATGGTTAAGTATTTTGTTGGTAGGGAAGACTGTTCTCAAGTTTATCAGAGGCTCTATCATGGGACCCAAAGAACATAAGTCTAAAAGCACTTTGGATCCTGCAGTCTCATTAGCCCCTCTCTTTCCTTCCCTTTAAGATCTTCCTTCTCTCTGGTTCCTTTGTTTTCTCTTGATATATTAAGGCCTTTCTCGTCCATAAAATAAAATCGTTTTTGCCAGTGTACCTCCTTGTTTCTGCTTTCCTATCCTGGTCTTTACTTTCTCAGACAAAAACTCTTTGAAAGGATCTACACTCACTAATGGAGCTTCCTTACCTATCATTTGTTCCTGAACTTTTACCCCCAGTGCATTTCTGAAACTCATGGGGCAAAGATTACCAAAGACCTACCTATCAAACACAGTCCCCCAAAACATCAACTCTGAATCCAGTTTCCTGATATAGGAGAAAATCATGTAACTAAGTGGAACTGTGTCACGATAAATTCATGGTTTCATCTCATCTGGATATTTATTACTGGAGTATAACCTTTTAATACAGCCTTATTCAGCTCTACTCCAATTCCCTCAAAAACTACATTAGTTCTTTGAGCCTCCAAACCACTTCCTTGACCAATACTTAGTAAATTATCTCCCCTGCCAACCACTCAGAGATCTTCTGGCATATTATCCCCTCCCTTTCTAGAAACTCTTCAGCATATACTTGAGTTTAAAGGCTCGAGTCCTCCACGTTGATCTCTCTCAAATTTTTACCCATAATAAGAATCTTTCTCCTGAGGTGCAAATTCTTACTTGACACCCACCTCCCCCAACATTCACTGGGCACTTATCTTGTGCCAGTCACTGTGGTTGGTGCTTTTCATATACTATTACTGATCTTTACAGCATCACTGTAAAATAGATACTACCGCCACTTTACATGCAGAGAAATTTAGACTCAAAAGAGGTTAAAGTTAAAAGACTTGCTCAAAGCCACACAACTGGTAAGTGGCATTGCCAGGATTTAGGCAAATTTGTCTAGCTCAAAGCTCTTACTCTTAAAATAACAAGAGCAGCAACTAATGAGTTTGGAATATGTGCCAGATGATGGTCTAAGCAATTTCCACACTTCAGCACATTTATTCTTCATAATCACCCTACGAAGGAGCTGCTATTATTATTTCCATCCTAAAAGTTGTCTTTTAACTTCCTACTGAACAGGAATTCGGTATTACCTTAACATTACCCAGCTATCTCAAACTCACTATGTGTGAGATGGAACTCCTTTTATCTACCCTCAATCTGCTCCTCCTCTGCTATTCCTTACCTGGGTGAATGACACCAACATCTCCCACCTGTCCATAGAGAAACCTGGAAGTCATTCCTTACCATCCCCATCTTCCCCTTTGCACTGTATAGTCAGTTCTCGATTCCTTCCAAACCTGCTATTTCCTTCCTTCATGTCACTGATATTTCTTTCCAGTTTTACTGCATTAAACATAAGTTCCACGAGGACAGAAGTGTAGAATAATGTTTGGTTTACAGCAGACATTTGATAAATACTTGCTGAATGTATGAATGAATAAATGAATTAGCTTGCAAGCTTTGTACTTTTGGTCTTGCAGCTCTCTGATCCATTCTTCATAGCGCTACTAGAGATCTTTGTAAAAGGCATATCCGATATGAATCTTCAGCTTATAAATCTGTAACTGGTTCAACTCCTTATATGTATTAAGAGCCTCTGACACCCACTATAATCTGACTCTTCTGTATCTCCTCGCCCCTAAATTTAATACTCCTTGTCTGCTTTTACCTCATACACATATATTCTGGTTTCAACACAGCTAAAGTATATACAGTTTCTGAAATTGTGATGTTTTTGAACATGATGTTGTCTCTGTCTGGAACAGTCTAGCACACTGCCACCAGTTACCCGCTGAACTCCTTCAACTCAGCTCAGGAAACAGACCTCCAACCGTCTCAGGATGAGTTAGGAGTCCTCCTTGATGGTCCCACAGGACATCACACTGGTACTGAACTATAAGCATATCATTACCACAGTCCTTATCACCCTGTTTTGGGTTATTAATTTAACTGACCATCTTCCACAGCAAATTTTGAGTGTCCTAAGAGCAAAGAAAGTCTTGCCCCTCCTTTCCTTTTTTCTCTTTTTCTTTCTTTTTCACTCTCTTTCTCCCTGCCTTCCTAGTCCCCAGCAAGCATCTCCCAGTTTCTGACACAGAGCGAAACTTCAGTAACTGTTGAGTTAAAGAATCAAAATTACCAGATTTTAAGATTAAGCATGGAACATCCTCCGTACAATTAGCCATTTGGTTTTCATGTTACAGTTTGCTCAGAGGGTAAGAGGAAAGAAGGAAAAGGATGAAGAAATATAAAGAGGAAGATAGGCATTCCTTCATTAGTGAATGAAGTTTAAAAGCCACGAGGGGAAAGAGAGACTTTGGATCCAACTGTCCACTTGGACAACAGGCTTTAGAGAGCTATTTCTTATCACTGTCCTTCAAAATGTAAAATATTGGTAAATGACTCTTCAAAGCTCTTGAGCAGCTTCAGTCTTTATACTGTAAGGGACTCTACTCTGCATTAGCTTTAGCAACTTGTTGGTGGACAAGAGAGGACACCAAGCCAAAGGCAAGATGCTTTTACCATTTTTGATCTTCAATGACTCCTGGGTTCTTAACAGCTTATAGCCCATCAATCTAATATATTTAAAGAATTCCCTTTTCTTCTTCTGAGCAAGTAGTTAGCTTTTCACCTACCTCTACTGAAGCTCATCTCATAACTTACCTATTCTTTCACAGAATCTTAAAACTGTATCTTGCAGTTTATCCTGTCAACTAAGCATTTTCCTATAGAAGTATCATATATGAAGTTGAGGATTATCCTTTTCACATATCTTTAAGCAATTATTCAATGTAAGTATACCTATCCTTGCTATATAGGTATGTTTCCTCAAGTGAAGAAAGAGAAAAATATTTATTTACCTAGCGTGTATTTTGTTGCTATACTATGAACTTACAAAAATTTTAATTTACTTCATCATCAGAACAAATATTTGAGGTAGGTATTGTCTCCAGTTTACAGATGAAAAAACTAAACTTTAGAAATAGTAAACCACTTGCCCAAGGTGAAACATCCAAGAAACAGTATCCAAACTTAGGTCTGTATCATTACACAGATCATGCATTTAATTCCTTCACTGTACTTTCCGAAATATAAATGGGTCATATTTTGAATAATGATTTTATCATTTGCAAAACACCTTCCTAATACATATCTTTTAATTTTAAAACAATTCCAAGAGTAATTGATATTCCCATATTAAGGCCCAGGAAGTTGAGACTCAGCAGTTAAATCGATAGGACTAAATCTCAGTTATTGAGAGTACAGTCAAGTATGGAATACCAGATCTTCTGCTACCAAGGCCAAAAAGTGCAGATCTAACCTTAATAGATGCTCCCCTGTTAATGATGTCTAGATACAGTGGAATAGAAGAAAACCAAGAGTTGTACTTAGATTGACAAGGATTCCAAGAGATGAGAGAAGTTTAAAAAGATAGGTCAGTAGCTGTTAAAAGCAACCCAGAAGACCATACTAAAATCTATTATAGATAGTATACGACAGCATGATGACATGGTGGAAAGTATATGAGCCCTGACATCAAAGTCTTGAGTTTGACTCCTGCTTTTGGTACTTACTTACTTTCTTTCTTTTTTTCTTTTTGTGAAGCATGTTAAAGTATATGCCACATATCATTTCACCTCTATGAACTTCAATATGCATCTCTAAAAATATAAACATTCTCTTACCAACTACAATGCTCCTATTTTAACAAAATTAATAGTAATTCTTTTTATCATTTAATATAGCCAGGTCATTATCAGGTTTCCCTGGTTGTCCCATAAATGACTTTTTACAATCGGCTTACTTGAAGCAGGATCCAATGTCTCCACATTTCCTTTGGTGAGTGTATTTAAGTCTCTCTTAACCCACAGTGATACTCCCTTATTTTCCATGCCACTGACTTGTTACAGAAACCAGATCAGTTGTCCTGCAAGAGGCCCATATTCTGTGGTGTCACTTCCTTTTGGTGTCACTTAACTTTGTTCATCTAGCTCAAGGGTCAGCAAACTTTTTCTGTAAAAGGCCAGATAATAAATATTTTAGGCTTTGTGGGCCATATGGTCTCTGTCACAACTACTCAGCTCTGTCACTGTAACGTGAAAGGAGCCATAGACAAGACTTAAATGCAGGGGCTTCCCTGGTGGCGCAGTGGTTAAGAATCCACCTGCCAATGCAGGAGACACGGGTTCAAGCCCCGGTCCAGGAAGATCCCACATGCCGCGGAGCAACTAAGCCCGTGTGCCACAACTACTGAGCCTGTGCTCTAGAGCCTGCATGCCACAACTACTGAAGCCCACATGCCTAGAGCTCGTGCTCTGCAACAAGAGAAGCCACCGCAATGAGAAGCCCGGGCACCGCAAAGAAGAGTAGCCCCCGCTCACTGCAACTAGAGAAAGCCCATGCACAGCAACGAAGACCCAACGCAGCCAAAAACAAATAAATTAAATAAATAAAATTTTAAAAAAAGACTTAAGTGCATCAGAGTGGCTGTGTTTCAATAAAACATTATGAAAAAGACAAAACAAAAAACATGCAGTGGGCTGGATTTGGCTCAAAGGCCACAGTTCGCCAGCTCCTGCTGCAGAAGCTTGATTTCATGCAGGTTTAACATTTTTGGCTGGAATTCTTCTTCAGAGCTGGTGCTGTTTGCTTTATATGTATCCCTGCAGGCTCACTATCTGCTTGCCCTACTTTTTATAAGTCTGAGATTAATCAATAGGTCCAGATAGGGCAGTCTGATCCCTCTACTGTAACTTCCCACACAACCATTTGTCTAACAGTTTCACTTATTGATGATCATAGCCTGAATAAATTATCTCATTAGGGGTGGAAAAATAATTTTCTAATCCTGCCATTCTTTATACATTCATTAGCTAAACTTTTGCAAAGAACTTTCCCTCAACAAATGTTATTTACTTACCCTGAAACACTGTTCATACAGAAAAAAGGGAGGATAAATGCTTAATTCTTTCCTTATAATTGTTTATTTTCAGAGTAGGAGCTAATGCCCTATTTGTTACCACTGCTATCTGGTAACTTGTTGAAGTGATGGGTGTGTGTGTGTGTGTATTTTCAGAGTAGGAGTTAATGCCCTATTTGTTACCACTGCTATCTGGTAACTTGTTGAAGTGATGGGTGTGTGTGTGTGTGTGTGTGTGTGTGTGTGTGTGTGTGTGTGTGTGTGTGTGTGTGTGGGTGTGGGTGTGTGTTGTGTGTGTGTGTGTGTGTGTGTGTGTGTGTGTTTCTTATTACAAGTTTGTTATGAACCAAGGAGTTTTCTATATTCAACCAGCTATCTTATTACTCTTTCTGATACTTAAGTTCTCTCATCTTTGGCCAATGGGAGCCTCTTTATATTGGTCCCTGTGTCCTTTTGGCACGAACCACTAACTAGTCTTTGAGAGTTCCTTGCTTTTTGATACAACAGAATGTCCCAGGCTCATCTTTTGGTATTTTCTGCCCCAGACTGAAATCAACCATTCACCCATGACCCTTGGATCCTTTCAGTGAGGAATGGTATTTACGATGACAGAGTTCCAGTTGTGCTCAATGCTATTGTGCTGTTATTACAACACGTCACTGATAAGAGTATAAAAAATATATAATCTTGGGACTTCCCTGGTGGCGCAGTTGTTAAGAATCTGCCTGCCAATGCACGGGACACAGGATCAAGCTCTGGTCCAGGAAGATCCCACATGCCGCAGAGCAACTAAGCCCGTGCTCCACAACTACTGAGCCTGCGCTCTAGAGCCCACGAGCCACAACTACTGAGCCCACATGCCACAACTACTGAAGCCCATGCACCTCAAGCCCATGCTCTGCAAAAAGAGAAGCCACTGCAATGAGAAGCCAGTGCACGGCAACAAAGAGTAGCCCCCGCTCGCCGCAACTAGAGAACGCCCGCGTGAAGTGACGAAGACCCAAAGCAGCCAAAAATAAATAAATAAATAAATTTAAAAAATATATATATATATAGTCTTGAATTCATGGGCAGAAGTAAAGTAGTATACCCTTTCTGGAAAACAAACCCTAACTCTAACTGTGTGACCTTAAGAAATTATTTAATTCCTCTATGGCTGAGTTTTCTGTAAACTGGAACTAAAACAGGGTCCATCTCACAGTTTTAATATAAAGATTAAATGAATTTACATATATAGGGCATTAAAAGCAATGATTAGCATATGGTGAGCACTCGATAACAATCACGTACTATTTTTATTGAGAGCTTTGAAAATACTCCAATCTCTGACCCAGTAACTCCACTTTTATGACTTAACCATAAGGAAAATAATTTAAAAGTTAAGATAAAAATTAACAAAAGCATGTCAATTACGGTATTTATAAATGTGAACAAAACTGTAAACATCTAATGGTCACCATTAGGGAAACAGTTTATGAAGAAAAAGTGATATGGAAAAATGCCCAAGATATATGTCAAGTAATACTAATAAACCCATCAGCCAAAGATACCATTTCTACTAGTCAAGTATGAATGCTTATTTCATTGCGCCCTAACAACATTTTGATTTGTATGCCTTTATTGAACATTTTGAACACTTAACAGAACAGTTTGACTTTTACATATTTACTAAATTAGTATGTGGTATCTATTTGCATTTCTTTGTGAAGTTAATTTTTGTTTCTAATTTTATTAGCTATCCAATTACTATTTCTATAAATTATCTTTTGTCCATCTACTGAGGGAGAAAGAAAATTAACATTTTATATAGAAAGTATTTGCATAAGTTATTTAAAATGCTCACAACAAACCTTGAGGGTACACAGCATAAAATCCAATAATCTAGCATCTTGCCATTTAGAAATCTCAATTAATAGCAAACCAAAATTAATTCAGAAAACACTAATGATCTGGCATCTGTGGCTCATCTATCAGCATCACAAGCAGATGAGTTCTAGTAATGAATTTAAAAAAGCAAATATATCAGGAATTAATCAGTTTGCATATAAGCTGCATTGAGTTTAGGGAAGTCTCAGAGTAAGACTACAAAGCAGCATAGGGTAATGGTTAAGAGCACCAATTCTTTGTGGGTTCAAATACAAGCTCTTCCACTTACTAATTATGTAACCTTGGCTAAAATACTTCTCTGTGTCTCTGATTCCTTATATGTAAAGTGGAAATAATAATAGTATCTAAGCTGACAGGGTTGCTATGAGAAGTAAATGAGTGTGTGTGTGTATATATACAAACACAAACACACAGTGATTAGAACACTGCCTAGTACATAGTAACTGCTGTATGTTTGCTATTGTTACAAAAATGAGTTTATAAATCGATCCCTCTTTGTCTCCTACTACTTTGTATAGCACAGTTTGCTATTCAAATACTGTATTGTTTTGTGACTATTTCAAAATATTCCTACTTTAATTAGCTATGCACAATTTGGGTGATCAAGGTACAATTCTTTTTAAAGTGCCTCTGATGACACGATTCTTTTTAAAGTGCCTCTGATGCCAGACATAATATCCTAAAAACAAACAAACGATAAAGCAATCTCAAGAAAGAACAACAAAGCTGGAGGCATCATGTGCCTTGATTTCAAACTATATTACAAAGCTATAGTAATTAAAACAGTGTGGTATTGGCATAAAAACAGACACATACATTAATGGAGCAAAATAGCCAGAAATAGGGCTTCCCTGGTGGCGCAGTGGTTGGGAGTCCGCCTGCCGATGCAGGGGAAGCGTGTTCATGCCCTGGTCCGGGAGGATCCCACATGCTGAGGAGCGGCTGGGCCCGTGAGCCATGGCCGCTGAGCCTGCGCATCCGGAGCCTGTGCTCCGCAACAGGAGAGGCCACAACAGTGAGAGACCCGCATACCGCAAAAAAAAAAAAAAAAAAAAAATCCAGAAATAAACCCACACATGTACAGTCAATTAATTTACAACAAAGGAGCCAAGAATATATAATGAGAAAAGGATAGTCTCCTCAATAAATGGTGTTTGGAAAACTGAATAGCACAAGCAAAGAAATGAAAATGGAACTCTATCTTTACACCATGCACAAAAATTAACTCAAAATGAATTAAAGACTTGAACATAAGACCTGAAACCATAAAACTCCTAAAAGACAACACAGGCAGTGAGCTCCTTGACACAGGTCTTGGTGACAATTTTTGAATTTGGCACCAAAAGCAAAAGCAGCAAAAGCAACAAAAGCAAAAATAAAGAAGCAGGACTATATCAAACTAAAAAGTTTCTGTACAGCAAAGGAAACCATCAATAGAACGAAAAGGCAGCCTACTGAATGGGAGAAAATATTTGCAAATCATATATTTGATAAGGGGCCAATATCCAAAATATACAAAAAACTCAAACAACTCAATAGCAAAACAAACCAAACACTGAGATTACAAAATGGGTAGAGCATCTGAATAGACATTTTTCCAAAGAAGACATACAGATGGCCAACAGGTACATGACAAGATACTCAACCTCATTAATCATCAGGGAAATGCAAATTAAAAACCACAATGAGCTATCACCTCAAACCTGTCAGAATGGCTCTTATCAAAAAGACTAGAAATAAGTGTTGGTGAGAATGTGGAGAAAGGGAACCCTTGTGTGCCGTTGGTGGGAATGTAAATTGGTGCAGCCACTATGGAAAACAGTATGGAGGTTCCTCAAAAAATTACAATTAGAACTACCATATGATCTATTCAATTCCACTTCTGGGCATTTATCTGAAGAAAATGAAAACACTAACACTAAAAGATATACTCACTCCCATGTTCACTGCAGCATTTACAATATTCAAGATATGGAAACAACTAAATGTATATCAATGAATAAATGGATAAAGAAATTGTGGTATATATATTACATATATATGACAAAATATTATTCAGCCATAAAAAATTAAATCTTGCCTTTTGTGACAACATGGGTGGACCTGGGGGTATTATGCTAAGTGAGAGAGGTCAGAAAGAGAAAGACAAATACCATATGATATCTCTCATATATGGAATCTAAATATATATATGCATGTGTATATATATATTTCCAAGCTCACAGATACAGAAAATAAAGCAATCAATATAGATCATATACACCACAACTATAAAGGTTTCTAACCTCCCACAGCAGTCCTTCTCAAACTTGAATATGAAAGAAATCACCTGGGGATCTTGTTAAAATGGAGAGTCTAATTCAGTATCTGGGGCAGGGTCTGAGAGTCTGCATTTCTAACAAGTTTCTTAGGTAGTACCAATGCAGCTGTTTCAAGAACAGCACTATTAGGGATCATGAATGAGCTTTAAGGAGTTCTGGAATCACACATTATCACATACAACATTTTCTGTGACTGTGTATATGTGGATTAGTTTCTGAGGAAAGGACCTATGTACAGTTCTTACCATATTCTCACGAGTAGGGGAGCAAGTAGGGGAAACGGCAGGTAGAGAGTAAGAGAATTTGTGGGAGAGGTGACAAAGACACAAATCAGTTCCACTGCTAAATGAAAAAAAATTGTCATTATAAAAAGGAAAAATTATTTGTAAAGGCAACTATTTTACATATGTACAACAATTATAACTTATAAGACTAAGCTGAAGAATGAGACAATTCTATATTATAGACAATTATATTGTAGAAAATTACAACTTAGAAGACCAAATTGAAGAATCTTTAAATTCTAGAATAAAAGGACAAGGATATAAAACTAAGAGAGAAAAAAGATATGGCCAAGATATCTACTATTCACTTAACGGGAGTTTTAAAAGTAGAGAACATAGGATAAAAGGCATTTAAAACACATATACAGGACTTCCCTGGTGGTGCAGTGGTTGAGAGTCCGCCTGCCGAGGCAGGGGATGCGGGTTCGTGTCCCGGTCCGGGAAGATCCCACATGCCGTGGAGCGGCTGGGCCCGTGGGCCATGGCCGCTGAGCCTGCGCATCCGGAGCCTGTGCTCCGCAATGGGAGAGGCCACAACAGTGAGAGGCCCGCGTATCGCAAAAAAAAAAAACAAAAAAACAAAAAAACAAAAAAACACATATACATAGGTATACATACATATACACACATACACATGATATATATATATATATACCTATGTGCATATATTCACACACATATATGTACATGCACATGTATTTTAGAAAAATATCTTTAGAACATACAACTAGATATGTTCAGATAAAATGCCCACCAAATACCAAACAGTAACAATGACTGAAGATACATACTAAACACACACTGGTGAAAACGGTAAACTCCAAAGATAAAAAGAAATTTATGATAAGCTTCCAAAGGAAGAAAGGAATTACAATCAAAATGGGAACTTAAAGTTACAAGATGATACAGTAACATACACAGAATTCTGAACAGAAAATATTGGAACCTGGAATTCTATACCCAGCCAAACCATTATTCAAGTGTGATGGCAAAATAAACAATTTCAACTGTGCACACCTAAGAGTATATACAACCAATACGTATTTCTTAAGGGGGGGATAATATACAAGAATGTACTTCAGCAAAATAGAAATATCAATCTAATTAAAGACTTCAAGAAAACTGACATGGGACAAAGAAAATGGTAAGGGAGAGGGAGAATAAAACTTAAGGAATCAAAATAATTGCTGAGAATGAGGATGCAAATTTTAATGTAATTAATTTGGGGAAGTATTTTAACATCTTTTTTGTTTTCTATGTCTGTGTGTATATATGTTCTGTAAATAAGTTCACTTGTATCATTTTTTTAGATTCCACATATAAGTGATATCATATGATATTTGTCTTTCTCTGCCTGACTTGCTTCACTTAGTATGATAATCTCTAGGTCCATCCATGTTGCTGTAAATGGCATTATTTCATTCTTTTTTATGGCTGAGTAATATTCCATTAGAAACACACACACACACACACACACACACACCCCACATCTTCTTTATCCATTCATCTGTTGATGGACATTTAGGCTGTTTCCATGTCATGTCTATTGTAAATAGTGCTGCTATGAATACTGGGGTGCATGTATCTTTTCGAATTCTCCGCAATGGGAGAGGCCACAACAGTGAGAGGCCCGCGTATCGCAAAAAAAAAAAACAAAAAAACAAAAAAACAAAAAAACACATATACATAGGTATACATACATATACACACATACACATGATATATATATATATATACCTATGTGCATATATTCACACACATATATGTACATGCACATGTATTTTAGAAAAATATCTTTAGAACATACAACTAGATATGTTCAGATAAAATGCCCACCAAATACCAAACAGTAACAATGACTGAAGATACATACTAAACACACACTGGTGAAAACGGTAAACTCCAAAGATAAAAAGAAATTTATGATAAGCTTCCAAAGGAAGAAAGGAATTACAATCAAAATGGGAACTTAAAGTTACAAGATGATACAGTAACATACACAGAATTCTGAACAGAAAATATTGGAACCTGGAATTCTATACCCAGCCAAACCATTATTCAAGTGTGATGGCAAAATAAACAATTTCAACTGTGCACACCTAAGAGTATATACAACCAATACGTATTTCTTAAGGGGGGGATAATATACAAGAATGTACTTCAGCAAAATAGAAATATCAATCTAATTAAAGACTTCAAGAAAACTGACATGGGACAAAGAAAATGGTAAGGGAGAGGGAGAATAAAACTTAAGGAATCAAAATAATTGCTGAGAATGAGGATGCAAATTTTAATGTAATTAATTTGGGGAAGTATTTTAACATCTTTTTTGTTTTCTATGTCTGTGTGTATATATGTTCTGTAAATAAGTTCACTTGTATCATTTTTTTAGATTCCACATATAAGTGATATCATATGATATTTGTCTTTCTCTGCCTGACTTGCTTCACTTAGTATGATAATCTCTAGGTCCATCCATGTTGCTGTAAATGGCCTTATTTCATTCCTTTTTATTGCTGAGTAGTATTCCATTGTATATATGTACGACAATTTCTTTATCCATGCATCTGTCAATGAACATTTAGGTTGTTTCCATGTCTTGGCTGTTGTGAATAGTGTAGCATGAGTTTTATAATACATCTTTTTCCCTCTAAAACCTGGAATTCTTAGACCCTTACTAGCATCCTACACACACACACCCCACATCTTCTTTATCCATTCATCTGTTGATGGACATTTAGGCTGTTTCCATGTCATGTCTATTGTAAATAGTGCTGCTATGAATACTGGGGTGCATGTATCTTTTCGAATTAGTTTTTGTATTTTCTGGATATATGCCCAGGAGTAGGATTGCTGGATCATATGGTAACTCTGTTTTTAGTTTTTTAAGGACCTCCAGGCTGTCCTCCAGTGGCTGCACCAATTTACATCCCCACCAACAGTGTAGGAGGGTTCCCATTTCTCCACACCCTCTCCAGCATTTATTATTTGTAGACTTTTTGATGATGGCCATTCTGAGTGGAGTAAGGTGACAGATACCTCATTGTAGTTTTGATTTGCATTTCTCTAATAATTAGCAACAATGAGCATCTTTTCATGTGCCTATTGGCCACCTGTATGTCTTTTTTGGAGAAATGTTTATTTAGGTGCTCTGCCCATATTTTGATTGGGTTGTGGGGTTTTTTTAATACCAAAAATATAATTTATAAAATAAAAAATTGATAAATTGAATTTTATCAATTAAAAAAACTTCTGTTTTGCCAAGGCCACTGTCAAGAGGATAGAAAGACAAGCTATAGAGCTGGGTGTGTGTGTGTGTGTTTGTGTGTGTACTGACATCTATATAGATATAAAAACTCTCAAAATTCAACAGTTAAAAAATAAACAACCAAGCCAAAAATGGGCAATGGACTTAAATACTTCATCCAAGGGGATACAAAGATGGCAAAAAAAAGTATATGAAAAGATGTTAAACATCATTAGTCATTTTAAAAAATGCAAATTCACATCAGATGAGATACTGCTATTTACCTAACAGAATGACAAAAACAGGAAATATTGACAACATTAAGCGCTAGCAAGGATGCAGAGCCACTGGAACTTGCACACGTTGCCAGTGAGAATGCAAACTGGTACAGCCACTGTGGAAAATGGTTTGGCAGTTTCTTATAAAGTTAAGCATATATGTATAACTTAGGACCCAGCAATCCTACTCCTAATTATCTATCCTAGAGAAATAAAGCATATCTACACAAAAACCTGTATAGGAATGTTCATAGATAATTAATTAAATAGCCAAAAGGTGGAAACAACTCAAATGTCCTTCACCAGGTGACGTGACCAACTGTGGTGCATCCATACAAAATGGCATATTGATCAGCAACAATAAACTGCTGTCCTGTGCAACGGTGTGGATGATCGCAAAGACTATGCTGAGTAAGGGAAGTCAGTCTCAAAAGGTTACACACTGTACACTTCTATTTATTTGAAAAAGACAAAACTATAGTAATGAAAAATAGATGGGTGGTTATCTGAGATTATGGGTGGGGAGAGGATGTGACTATAAAAGATAGCAGGAGGGAGTTTTTTCGGGTGATGTATCCTGATTTGCATGGTAGCTACACAAATCTGTAATGTGTTAACATTCACAGACCTGAACACCAAAAGGAAAAAGAATTAATTCTACTGTATATCTTTAAAAATAAAAATGAAAAAATTTACAAACTACACAATCATCTTAAAAGCTAGAAAAACAACAAAATAAACCAAAAAAAAAAGTGCAAAGAAGAAATTAATAAAATAGAAAACAAGAAAATCAGTAGACCATAAAACCAAGAGCTGATTCTTTAAGAAAACCTAAAATAGAGAAAACTGTGATAAGTGTGTTCAAGAAAAGAATGACAGACAGGTATTAGGAATGACAAACGTGATATTATCACACATAGAAAATATTTTTGAGAGCACATTACTTATAACTTTAAAGCAAATGTGGAAATAGAAATGAAATTACAATATTCTAGGAAAATATGACTTAGTATTTTTTTAACAAAATTGGCTCAAAGAGGTAGAAATTGAAAAGATAAAGTTATTCCCCAAAAGTACCATGCCCTTATAGTTGCAGGGAAGAGCTCTAAAAAACCTATAAAAAACCGTAACTTCTATTATTTTAAATTTTGTTGTGGCGAGCCCCCTACTTAGGTCAGGGAACAAAAGAATAAATTAAAAACAAATACACAAAATAAATAAAAAGCGGGGATAAATCATGTATCCTAATTCGAATTCTCTGTAACACCCACATACTTCAATCAAATCAAGCACTCAGTTCCTTACTGTAATGCAGTGGAAGAAGTAATGTGGAGCTGAATCCTATTCATACTGAATTTATGCTATTTTATCTGTGCTCACTCGTATTTTTCACATGGCCCCTAAATACAACCATTTTATCTGGTGCTCAAAAAAACTTCTGTACCAACGCTAGAGAGAAAACTGGATGTTTTGTACTTAATGAAAGTATGCTGCTCAGCACTGAATATTGTAAAACATGTATACTGTACTTGAAGATGATTTCAGAGAATTTTAAAAGAACTATACTTTAGCCTTACTCACTGACATCAGAACCTAAACTGTGTGTAGTTATTCCACTCCAGCTGCACAAATAGTAGGCTCCCCCTCCATCTCCTACCCTCTTACCCGCGTGAATAGTCTTACGTACAAGTAATCATGTCAGTGAAAACACAAGGTCATACCTTACAAAGTACTGAGGCCGTATCTTGGTTAACGCTATGGCTGCTACCTTTTGAGCAAATAAGTGTGGTTCTAAAGTATAATCATCCCCAACAGACTAGAAGTGCCCATCTGGCAGAACACAGCGGTCCTTCCCCTGGACTTGAGCTCAGTCTTCATTTAGCATCTCCATTTTACTCCACAGATGCCTCCTTCAGACATGAATTCTACTTCTCATGCAACCAGTCCATTTCCACTAAGGTATCTTATTTGCTTCTTTGGTCATAAGGCCCATTCATAAGAAGGGATTACTTCTGACAGGCTCATCTGTATTACCTTGCTTAGTGAAACAAAGTTTATCCTCACTAGGAATGAAAACATTTCTCCTGTCAGCAGGACAAGGCTGTTCATTTTTGCTTTCTTATTGTAACTGTAGCTATACAGGTCTCCTTCCCTAACCTGAAAAGGCAAAATAATCACAACTGGAACAATAAATTTTTTTATACTGTTCTTGGCCACTGAAATCAATTTTAAAAGGTGTATGTATTATAAGTGTATCTAAAAGAACAGATCAACAGATATGAAAATTGGGAAGAGGAGAGAGGAAGTCAGGTCACAGGAGAGAGAAAGAAAAGGGGTGGAGGGAGTTAGAAAGCTGGCAGTAACTACAGACTGATTTCAGAGATACAAACACAAAGCCTTAAGAAAATTAGTCAATGTATTCCAGCAGATTAAAATATATAATTACCAACTTGTTGTGGTCTATCCCATAAATGCAATAGTTCAACATAAGGAATCACGTGAATGTAATTTACTCCATTTGTGGATAAATGAATTCATTTATTCAACAAATACTGTCTGGCAATGATGCTAGGTATGATTCACTCACATAATTCTGGCCCTCATAAATAACTTATGATCATCTTGGAAATGAAAACACTTATGTGTCAAAATTAAATATCTATTCTCAAAAACTTATTTTATATAGGAACTCAAGTAATAGCTCCAATCTGATTAAGAATATCAGAAACCTATAGCAAACATCACATTTAAAATTTTGAAAAAAAGGGGATGGGAACCATTAAAACTAAAGACTTAACAGATATCGACTGCAGAGTATGGACCTTATCTGGATCCCAATCCAAAGAGTTTCTAAAACTTCATGTTTATATGACAACCAGGGCAATGTGTATATGGCTAGATATGTAATGATAATTAGGAACTGTTAACTTTTTAAGTGTGATAGTGGTATTGGACTTAAGGGTTTTTGTTTCTGTTTTCTGAAGCCTTCACATCTTAGAGATACATACTGAAATATTATTAGATTAGGTACTTGGGATTTGTTTCAAAATCATTTGCGTTTAGGGAGTGGGTGGAGGAGTGGATAAAACAAGGCTGGCCATATAATGATCACTTGTTGAAGCTGGATGTTGGATATATCAGGTTAATTATACTAGCGTCTCTACTTTTGAATATGCTTGAAATTTCCAAAGTACAAAGTTTTAAAATTGTTTTTAATTATCAAACACAATGGCAAAAAATCAAGCAAAAAAAGAACAAAAACTAAATGACAACACTAGAGAGAATCTACATTATCAGAAAACCTTCTATGGATACTATTATTCAACATTATTCTATTCTTTTTTTTTCAAAAGTTATTACTTAATAATTTTTATTTGAAATATACATACAAAAATGCACTAATTGCAAGTTTATAGTTCCATGAGTTATCACCCCCAAAACCCATATCTGTGTAAACCACAGCTTAGGTCAAGATATAGATTTGACCAGCAGCCCAGAAGCTTCCATGGTACCCATCTCAATCACTACCCACCCCCGCCCAACCCCAAGAGGCAAATGCTCTCCTATATTAGTCTAACTTCTAACACTGTACTCATACGGTAGCTATAATTGTGTGCCTAACATTTTTCGATCCACATGTGAAATTTACCCACCCTACCTGGAGCGGTACTTTGGGGTTTTTTCCTTATTTTTTAAAAATTTGTTCTTTTCCATTACCTTGTAATGAGAGCGCCTTGTTCTCAAAACGTGGTCAGTGGACTCTTGGGAATTCCCAACACCCTTTCAGAGTTTAATAGAATACAGAAAGCTCACTGATTTGATTTCAGATTCCACATTGCAACTAAACTTTAAAAAACTACCTGTCAAGTTCTGGTGTAGCATCAAAGAATATTCACATTTATCCGAAAAGGCTACTAAAATTCTTCTCCCTTTACAATTATCTATGTGAAGCCAGATTTCCTTCCTATACTTCAAGCAAAACATGTCACAACGGACTGACTGCAGAAGCAGACGTGAGAAATCAGCTGTCTTCTATTAAGCCAGACATTACAGTGATTTGCAAAAATGTATAGCAACGCCATCCTTCTTACTAAACTTTTTTTTCTGGAAATTTTAGTGGTCATTTTACATATTTTTAAAATGTATGCTACTTAAGGTCACACGTAATGGGATTGGTTTCTTGTCATTTTAAATGGGTTAATAAATATTTTAACAATCTCAACTTTAATTTACCATATTTAAAAACATATATATCTGTCATACAAAAAACATTCTTTGGATCCCTCAATAACTGTGGAGCCCTGCATCCCAAAAGTTTGAGAACTGCTGCTGTACAGTTTTCCCTTACGTGAATATACCATATACCATAATTTATTCATCTATTCTATTGCTGATGGACATGTGGGCTCTTTCTAATCTGGAATTAAAACAAGCAAGGATGCTATGAATATCCTTGTACGTGTCTTCTGACGCATGTGACGTCCCCACTTCTGTTGAGTTTATACCAGGAGCAGAACTGCTGGATCACAGGGCATGTTTACACTCAGCCTTAATAGATACTGTTTTCAAAGTGGCTATTAAGCATTTGAAATGTGGTTAGTCTAATTGAGATGAGCTGTAAGAATAAAATTTACACTGGAGCGCTTCCCTGGTGGCGCAGTGGTTAGGAATCCACCTGCCAATGCAGGGGACACGGGTTCGAGCCCTGGTCCGGGAAGATCCCACATGCCACAGAGCAACTAAGCCCGTGCGCCACAACTACTGAGCCTGCGCTCCAGAGCCCGTGAGCCACAACTCCTGAAGCCTGGGTGCCTAGAGCTCGTGCTCTGCAACAAGAGAAGCCACCGCAATGAGAAGCCCACGCACCGCAACGAAGAGTAGCCCCCGCTCACCGCAACTAGAGAAAGCCCGTGCACAGCAACAAAGACCCAACGCAGCCAAAAAAAAAAAAAAATTTACATTGGATTTTGAAGACTTAGTATGAAAAACATAATGCAGAATATTTCATTAATAATTTTGTATTGGTTACATGTCAAAATGATAATATTTTAGATATATCAGGTTAAATACATTACTAACATTAATCTCACCTGCTTTTTAAAAAATTTTTAATGCGGCTACTACGAAATTTAAAACTATGTATATGACTTACATTTGAGGCTCACAATATGTATCTGTTAGGCAGCGATGCTCCAGGGGGAAATACAGAGAGGTAAAACAGGAAAATACCAAATGTGCATACTAAGAACAGTCTGAGATGCTTAGGAGACAGGCACCTAGTTTTGAGGAACCAGAAAAGACTTCCCAAAGGAGGTAATATGTAAAGGAAAGCTGAAGGATGGCAGGAGTTAGTCTAGTGAAGAAAGTGGTGGAGGAAGGTAAAACCAGGCAGGGAGAACAGTGTGTGCAAAGGCCAGGAGGCAAGAGAACCGTGTTCAGTATGGCCCAAACACGGTGGAGGGGAAGCGCATGGTGGAGGGAGTGACAAGAGACAAGAAAGGGAAAAACTAGCTACACCGTGAAGGGCCTAGTGATGCTTCTGTTTTAAGAATAGGGAACTGTTGGTTTTAAGCAAGAAAGTTACATAATCACATCCTCGCTTTAGAAGAGTCACTCTGCTGCTCCTCTGTGTGATGTGAGTGAAACAGGACTAGAGTCAAGACTAGTTGGGGCTGTTACAATAACATAGATTAAAAACTAACGAGCCTTGGGCTTCCCTGGTGGCGCAGTGGTTGCGCGTCCGCCTGCCGATGCAGGGGAACCGGGTTCGCGCCCCGGTCTGGGAGGATCCCACGTGCCGCGGAGCGGCTGGGCCCGTGAGCCGTGGCCGCTGGGCCTGCGCGTCCGGAGCCTGTGCTCTGCAACGGGAGAGGCCACAGCAGAGGAAGGCCCGCATACCACAAAAAAAAAAAACAAAAACTAACGAGCCTTTACATGAACAGAACAGCAGCAGAGAGGCGCAAACCTTAGGCAAAAATCACTACTCTCAAAGCTTTAGTTTCTTCTAATAATACCTACCTCAGAGTTATTTTGAGGATTTAAGAAAAGCTTCTTTTTGTAAAGGAGTTCTGTATTCTAACTCTTGGTAAAAGGTTTTAGTATCACTAGAACAGGCAATAATAATTCCAAGAAACTGCATTCTATTTCAGAATTTGCCAGATAAAAGATTCATGTCTTCTCCAACTTATTAAAACCTGTAAGATACTTTAACAATCAATGAAATTAAGTTAGGTAATTACATTTGAACGGTAAATTCCAACTACAACACATCCCACTGTGCTCCATTTAACCTCGATATGAAAAGATTAACACCATATCCCATCTCTAAAAACTGAAATTCAAGTGAATTAAAGGTAAGTATGAAGTTACTCTCATTCAATGGTAAAAACATGAATGTAAAACGATTTCACTTTTTCACCAAACTGATACTAGCAGGGCAGGGCAGTGAGTTATAAAGTATTCGAGAGAACTATTAACTGTTCAGTTGGCTTCATTTATTTTGAAGTTTTGGGACCTTCTAAAGTTATATATTCTGTAAATAAACTATTCAATCCAGGGAAGAAAGGTAAAAGGTCACTTTATTTTTCCAAAAATGTTTGAAGTTCTCTAATCCGCCAATGCATTCTTGACTCTTCTAAGATATAGAGCAATCTTTAATTGATCACTTAGTAGAAAGCATTAACTTGGGCAAAAAGTCCTTGAAATCTAACTTTTATTCCACCCTTTCCTTTTTGCCTTAAATACTCTTAAAACACTGTAGAAAGTTTTGTTCTGTACTTATTTCATCCAGAAAAATGAACAGTCCTTAGAACTGAGTTCTCCACAGAACCCTTCTTAAGCCTCCCGCCTTGTAACTTAAATCCCCACTCCTTAGTGTCATATGCTATACAACTATTCACACACAATATCCCTTCTTGAACTGGGTGTTCTTAACCTTCTCTTTTCTAGATTAAAATAAACAGAAACTTAACTTCCTAAGGGTCTAAACTGATTTACTGAATTATGAAAACAGAAATCACCCAACCTCTCGGCCCTTTTCCTCACTCTTACCTGATGATCTCATGTCCTATCACTCTGAGAATTCTCCATCATCCTACTACAAAACCTACAGACCTAAGTACACTGGAACTAGTATTTTCCTCCTTAACCTCTCGTGATGGGAGAGGAGGCACCCCTTTCTTCCCAATCAAAGGGGCAATCCATACTCTTCTTTCCACCTCCACTGCTGCCACCTCAGTGTCTCTCACCTGCATTACAGCCGAAACCTATCAGCCCACCTCTGCGCTTGCCTACTTCTCAACAATCCACACAGAGGCAAAAGTGACTGTTTCAAAACAAAGATCACATCACGTCATTTAAACTGTGTCAACAGTTACACTTAAACCCAAACTCTTTACCATCGTTTCCAAAGCCCTGAGTTCCTGCCTAAGATTCTAGCCTCACCCTGTCACTCTTAGAACCACTGTGCTCCAGCTACTGATTTTATTTGTTTACCGGGAACACACCAGCTCTTCCACATCAGCTTTTTCCTAATTCTGGGTCTTTCACATGTTGCTCCCATGTGCAAGGCTCTCTTATCCCAATCGTAACATGGTTAGTTGTCCTTCAGGTCTTTCATTCTCCTCTACAAGGAAGGCTTCCTCTAACTACTCTGTGCCTGGTATTCACTATCGCTGTCTCCTGTTTGTTTTTTGTTAAAGCACTTACTACAAGTTATTCACTAGACTGGAAGCTCCACGAGGGCAGAAACCACGTCCACCAGGCTGTCGTGCCTTACGTAGTGCCAGAAGTAAGCAAGCGCTCAACAAGTATTTGCTCAATGAATGAAAGAGTGAAGAGACAGACAGGATTAGGTTGCGGTCCTGGCTGTACTATCTCCTAGTGCTTTGATGTGAGATAAGTGACAACTTCTCTGAGCTTCAATGTTTCTCTTCCATAAAAAAAGGAATAAATACCTTGTAGGATTTCTAAATAAGACCTAATGAATATTAACAGGCAATGAATGAAGACCAACCACAGTATCTGAACTTAATTGAGTAAATGTTAGTTTCCTTCCCTTCCTTCTACAGTTTAGAGAGTGAGAATTCCCTAAGCTAATTTCATATTGAAACTAGAGATAGACAGACAGACAGACAGATAGACAGATCTATCTACCTCTATACACATCTATGTTGCATCTACTTAAAAGGACTAATGACATGCAACTGAACAAATTGGTAACTTGTATTTGTAGGATCTAATCCAATCCGACACCTTAGAAAATGGGGAATAAGTAGTATACATCTTACTCACCCCTCCCACAAAGGACAGGGTGGAGTAAGGAGAAAATGAAGAGAAACCAAGAAACAGGAGGGAAAGATAACCTGAGAAATTACAAATCATTAATTCAACCTCAATTCCTAAGTTTAGAACAACCTTCATTTACCTATAAAGACTTGTAGCAGGAACAGAATTAGTACTCATTCCGAAATTCTGAAATAAAACATTTTCTATTTGCTTAAATCTACATACATCTCACCTATATTAAAGGTATTTACCTCCTTTTTACCTTTCATTCTTTAAATTGTAATTTCATTGATAAGATGTAAGAAAAAGACAACAAAAACCCCCCGCAAATACAAAAATGCCTCACATCAGAAAAACAAAAAGTTCTCATTGTTGCCTTAATTTCTTGATAAGCTTTAAATTTTCTAACCACAAAAATTGTCTTTTTTTTCCCAAACATTTTTTTAAACTGCTGCTCACTTTTCAGCCTGACATCATTTTTATGTTTTCTTCAGAGATTTTACTTTCTAGGAACCTTCTAAATCATTTACCATACATCATTCAGATCTCCTCCATACTCTCCCTGGAACACAGGTACCACTCTGAAAGTGGTCATTTAATACTTTCTGCCTGGTAACCACCTAGAATTTTGTGGAATGTGCTGCATACCTTTAGATTCTCCCTAGGATATGGATATAATTTAGATTCTAAACCCAAGGAAGGGTTTATATTAGGCAATTAATTCAGTTTTATTCAACATATTTTATGTAATCAAGGTTGACTTTTTTAGAAGTAATTGGAATCTGGTTTAGATTTTTTTTTCTCATGTTCTAGTTATTTCTACAACCTTTCTAAAATTGGAACTTCTAGCCTAACTTTAAACTGGAAATTTATAAAATCCTGCTGAAAGTTCCATAAAATTCACAGAGACTCACTCATTAGACATAAGATGCAAGAGTAAAAAGAATGTGCTATGCTCCCACAACATCTAGAACAGCAGTGTGTACAGAAAGAACTTTTGACTATAATAAGCTGAAAAGCAGTTTAAAGATACATTTTGTCATAAGTCTGTCAGTACATGTCAGGGAGAGTTCTTACTGCTCCCAAAAGCTCTAGCAGCAAGTAACCGAAGACTTTACCACCTACAACTCTTCAAGGCTACTGTAAAATGATATACAAACACAAGAAACATTTAAAATTACATTTTAAGGCTTCATCTAGGGCAGCGCTTTTACAAACTAATAATTGTATTCTATAAGTGGGTCCAAAATTACTTTAATGAGTCCAAACCAGTACACGAAAAAAGAAAGCAGGAGAGAAGGGAGGTGACATAGACTAGAAAACATCAGAGTACATCACAGGTAGTACCAGCAAGTATTATTTCATGAACTTTGTTTTGTTCTGTATACTGGGAGTAATATAAAATGTATTTTAGGTATTTTAATCTTCTAAAAAAGATTAGAAAACACTGATTTGGGAGACAAACAGAGTGGAAAAGGATAAAGCAATGGAACTGCCATAATTATCAAATTATGGCTTGGGAGGTGAGCAAGACTAACAGCTTCTACTGATTAGGAGACAGCTTGGAAAACCTCCACACATTTTAACAGCCAGATATCCCCACGTGAGATATGAAGAAGCACCTTCTCCTCTTACAGCAGGCCTAACACATGCCCAGCAAGGTCACAGCTGCCCCCACTAACTGTTCTTATCCCTTCAAACTTCCAACGGCAGAGGTCAACCTTTACCTGCTCCTAACTCTCAGGAACATTTGGTGCAGTTAAGCTACAGCAGCTCCTGAAAGATAATTGTTGGTCTTTGAACAACTACTCCTAGAAAACATTAACTGTATTTCATATCATAATTCAGAGTTTCAAATGAGGCTTTGGCATTCAGAAAAGTAACTTGGAAGTAAAACAGTCATACTATTCCACTAAAACAGTCACATTTATTAGTCACATAGTCCACTAAAATGGTCATGTGAAGAAACTAAGCACCAAAATAAAAAGATTACTTTTAAGGTATATGAAATGTTTCAAAGATTCGAGGCACAACTTGGAGCCATTTAATATTACAGTTTAATAGGTAAGAAAGAGTCATTCTGTGAAGAGTTAGTACTGGAACTACCCAAATATCAGCCAATCAACTTGCATTTTTTTCACTGGGTCTAAGTTAAGGGTTACTCTGAATATTCAGTTGCATTAACAGAGGTTTCTCATTATTTTTGAAGCCACTTTGAAAAAAACACACATTTTGCTGTATAAGGGACAGTTTCATAACTTACAGTGTATATTTGTTCTAAAGGCTCAGAACAGGTGATGGGTACTTCTCAGGACGCATCCACTCCTCATCACAACTACTGCATATTCAAGTAAAACAACCCCACTATTGTTATGAAAGCACACACACACACACACACCCCGCCACACACATACTATTATTATAGCTGCTTCTTCTCTAATATAAATCCACACAGGACAGAAGAGGACAAAAAGTGCAGCAATAAAGAGAATTTCCCCAAATGCAGAGTGAAGGGTTCCTTTAATCTCTGCTCACAGTTCAGTGTCCCGCCTGGCTCACTACCTCCTTTTTCTTTATACTTTGAAACTTGCTGTGTGGCTTGAGATATCAACCCTTAGCATAATCACTTGCTAGTTTTATAATGTGACCCCACACTGTTGGAAAAAGGAGCTTCAGTCTTTGCCTACTAACAATTCCTCACTAAACACAAATTCCCAAAACATAAATAAATATCTGATAAGCACCTACCAGAAAGTCATTTTGTGTACAAGTACAAAAGGATGCACCAAGACAAATTCGGGGGTTCACAGCCTCTTATCCCTAGAGGCAAAAAGAATTTTAGTTCAAACACTAATGACATAGCTCTTAATGAAAGCAGAGCTAAAAGAACCTGTTTATTTATCCAATCTGATCAGACCTCACTAGGACTCAATTCTGATTATAGCAGAGGACAAAGCTGGACACTCTTAATCACCCTAGATTAAACATGCCTCTAGCTTTCTGCTCTCTCCTGGGCCATTACACCAAACCTAGAGCAGAACTACACCCACCTTCAGGCTAGAAGAAACACATAATAGCTTATTGATCTCTGGTGCAGACCCAAACCCACAAGTCACCAAGCAAGTAGGGATCACAGCCACTTGATGCAACTAACAGAAGTCATGCACTGGGTTTTCTGTTCAAATAAGCACACCATTGGCAATTACCACATCAAATGTGGACCAACTCCTCCCAAACAAAAATAAAAGTATATTAATCAGGTCAGGGAGCAATACATTCTGAACCACACAGAAAAACTGTTTCTTGGTTGGCAGTAAATGTCAATTTCAGTTCATTAAATTCTACATTTCGTGTAATTTCTCAGGTTTTAAAAGTTACCGTGACATTCAATGCCATAGATAAATGCTTCCAAAAGAGGTAATACTTGCTCGTAAATTACATGTTGACTGAACTCCATCCCCACCACCATTAGTGAAATTAAGTGTTTGTGGCAAATGACTTAGACTTTTCAGAAGTAAAATTTACCAAAGAATGATAACTTCTAATTATTTTCTTCTGAAGAAATCAAAGCACCACTCCCAAAAGTAAAGGTTAACTGTGTTCTCTGAAACAACTATACAATGTTTTTAACTGATGACCAAAAACAGTCAAGTCACAAGTGGAACTCAAGTCTCTCAAGCAATGAATGTTCTTTCCAATTAATTCCATTTAGCTCTTGTTCTGACCCCTGTGTACTACGTAAAGATTGGTCCTTTCTCATAGCCTCAGCCTTCTCTTAACCTCAAAGGAATATATGTAATACAATCCACAGACCAGAATAAAGCTACAGTGACAACATTAGCGGACAATGATGGATGAAATGCCAAACGAACGGGGAGTCAGGGCAGACATGTACGCCCTAAGAGGGAGAGACCGAGGTGGGGCTGGAAACTATTTTCTGGCCTTCTCCCGCGTGCTGCTCCAGAGCAAGGGGCAGGATTCTGCATGCCCGGGATCAGCAGGGCCCCCGAAGTGCAGGGATGGGAAGAAAATAGTGGGCTGCTTTGCCAGGGAGTGGGGAAGGTGAGGGATCGGTGCAGTGTGAATTCCACTGGGGAGTGAACTTCCTGGCCCCGGGAGGGTCGGGGGTGGCAGGACGGTCCCGGCCAGCGGCGGGGGGCGACCTCCCTTTCTTTCTCCCACAGTCCTACATCTTTGTGTGGGCGGGTTATTCAAGGGGCTACGAGCCTTCGAGGAACCAGCCGGCCACCGTGGCCCTCCAGCGCAGGTCGGGAAGTCCGTCCGCCACCCTCTAGCTCCCCGGGGACTCCCCGGGTCCGGGACGCCCAAACACCCTCCAACACCCCGAGGGTCTGGAGACAGACGAATCGACCAAAGCATCTTCGTGTGTGGACACCCCCTCCGCTACATCCATCCCTCGCCGTGTCTTTGTCCCGCCAGCGGCCGGGGTCTCTGCCGGTTCCTCGGGGAGCCCCCTGTCCTGGAGGCCTCCGGGCCCGGGGTCGCCCCAGCTTTGTTCAGTCAGCGGGGCGCAGGGACCAGGACACTTACCGTACACCCCGGCGAAGAAAAGCAAGACCAGCGCAGACCTCCACCGCGGAGACTCTTTTGTGCTCCAGCGACGGGCCATAACCACGGCAGATGGAGCGAGCGAGAAGGAGATGGAGGAGGCGGAGGAGGAGGAGGAGGAGGAGCTGGGGCCAGACGCCGCCGCCACCGAGCCCCCGGCTGCTCCCTGCGCTCTCCGCGGCGGCGGGAGGGGGAGGGGCCGCCGTCGCCGCCGCCTCCGCCACCGCCCGCGCGCGCTCCCTCCCTCTTTCTGCCTCCCTCCGGACCCCACTCAGCAGCTCGCCGGCTCCCACCCGGGGCGGCGCGAGAGTCCTCCACGGGACGGCTCTCCCGGGAGCCGAGCTAGCCAGCGCTGGTACGAAGTGAGGGGGCGGCGGACGCGCGGCTCCAGCCACGCGCCGCATAGGCTAGTCGGCGCCGCCACCCGCCAGACAGCGCTAGCCGGCACCCGCGCCCATCCGTGCGATCGGCAATCCCCTGGCCCGCCTGCCTTGGTTCCCACCCCGCGCTCCGCTGGACCTTCTAAGTCTCAGGGCCACTTTCCCCGTGACAGGAGCCGGAGGAGCAAGGCAGTGCCAATAGATGAGCGAGCGAGAGAACGCGGGTCGATGGGTTCCCCCGGGCTGGGGAGTGGGGGCCGGCTTCGGCGCTTCGCTGCAGTCCGAGGTCTCGGGGCTGCCCCTGCGGGTTATGTATGAGGAAGTGTTGGGTGGCGGAGAGTGGCTGCGTGAGCGAGGAGAGTGGGTATTCGGAGGCTGGGAACTTGGGAGTTACTCTTCCCTACCCCTCCCTCCCTTCCTCCACTTAACCCGCGCAGAGCTCTGAGTGGGTGGGCGCAGGTTAGTGCCGAGACCCCGACCGCTGGTCGCTGTGAATGCCTGCTGGGGAGCTGGGGCTGGACGCCCACGCTCAAGGTGCCCGCGATGAGCCGGGCAAGGTTGGAGTCCGGAGCACTTCCAGTCTGGCGTGGAGGTGGCTCTGACATCCCGCGGGGGGTTTGAGCTGAGCCGGGATGTTCGGCTGGAGCCACCTCGGGGGTCGGGAAGTGGGAGAGGGGTTCACTCAGCTACCCGTGATTTCTTTAAACATCTTTCTCCATCCCAAGAAGTGTGACTCCTCCTTCCCTTACCTCTCCGTAGCACTTTCTGAATACAATTGTAGTGACACTGGCACGTCAGACCTTCCGCCTTGTATTTGTAAAGGGTTTGTCGACACGTCTCATCTCCCCTACTAGATTATCGTTGGCCTTTACATGCACTCTCCGGGCTATTCAGGGAAGACCTACAATGCATTATGCTGTCCAATTGACATAGGTTATCTCTTTTTAATCTCTTAACAACCTTGTGAGATAAATATTATTATCCATGTTTTATAGATAAGAAAATGAGACAAGTTAAATTACCCAAAATAGTGTAACAAATGAATGGTTTGAAACAGTTTTTCTTATTCCAAATTCAAGGCTGTTTCCTCTCTACTGCAGTGTACTCTAGCACAATGCTTAGTGCGTAGTAGGTAAATATTAAAATTTAAGATGAATTTCTTTGAAGGTACATTAGTCTTTCCCTCTATCCGCTACCGATTTGTCCCCTTTTAGATTTTTTTTTTCCAGGAAATGGTTTTACAAACGGTGAAAAAATTAACAAACAATGCAAAACCCAATAATAACAAATCTTGTATCATTTGGCAAAACAAACAAACAAAATCGAGAGCTGCAAAAATGTTTTGTACCCTCGTTGGAGAAAAAGGAGGAGCTTCAGTGTACTTCATTTAACAATCAGCAGTTGTGTGTCCTAATTTTAGGATTTGAGATTCTACTTGCTTGATTCTTGAGATCTGTTTCCAGAAATTGGGCTGCCGTGACCACTGTGTTTAGAACAGGTCACAAACGGAATGAAGAAAGACTGCACGGCATCTTTCTCTCTCCACTTTTAGTACCAGTCAAGGAACCCCAATCCCAAGACAAGAGGCACATTGCTGTCCTCTGTCCCTTGACTCTTGTATTCACACCCCTCACCCTTGCACTTGCTCATCCACCCAGACCTGTCTTCTGAGACTTATCAAGTTCTCAAACCTTTTGGTCTCAGGGGCCCTTTAAAAACACTTAAAATTTGGTGAGGACTCCAAAGAGCTTTTGTTTATGTGGATCATAGCTACTGATATTTATCATTTAGAAATTAAAACAATTTTAAAATATGTGTAAATTTACTTAAAATAAAAAATGCATTACAGATTATCTCTATTTTCCAAAACAAAAAAATTGAGTGAAATGTGTGGCATTGTTTCCATCTTTGTAAATCTTAATGTCTGGCTTAATAGAAGACAGTTGGATTCTCATATCTGCTTCTGCATCCAATCTGTTGCAATATGTTGTGTTGGTTGAAGTATATGAAGAAAATCCAGATTCACAAAGATATGTATTGATAATTGGCAAAGAGAGGACGTCATGTACCTCCCCAAGGTCCTCAGATAAAATGTTGAGAACTGTTCATCTAGGTGTCTATCTTAACACCTTCAAAAATCTAAGTATTTTGTTTCTTGTTGGAAAAAAATCTGATAAATATTCATTCTAAGGTATTAGAAGCTGAGCACTTCAGTGTTCACCAACCAAGGGTATTTATGTTTCACGAGGGAACATTTTATTTATACAAAATCTAATCCTAATAGAATATCAGACATTGGTAAGCAGCAGGGCACAGAGTAGGTATTCAGTATTACCCTTTTTATTACCTAATCTATTGAGCTGAGTACCTAGATGTCTACTCTTAGGCTAATATATCAAATAACTCAAATATGAGAAAGTATTTAGAAGTTTATAAAACTATATAAAGTGGTCAGTATTTTTAACAGTTCTATTGCAGTTGGAGTGCTGATTTAACTTAGCCAACGTTCTGATCGACACCCTATAAAGCATAAAGCATTCTCCTGAGACTCATGTGGTTCTTAATCTCGGGGTCCCAGGATCTGTAGATGTGTTTCAAGGATCCTGAAATTGTATGAAATTTTGTGCTCATGTATTTTTATAGGCAGAAGATTTGTTATTTTCAGCAGATTCTTGAAGGGCTGTGTCAATCATTTAAAAAGAATGTTTAAGAAAAATTGAATGAGGTAACTACTTGAGTTGCTTCTTAATCGTTTTCCAAATGGTTCTCAAACTCCTCAGGTACATGCATTTGGGAGAGGAGAAGTTCATGGACTATTTCTTTTCCCCTTGACATAGTCTGAAAAGAGCCACCCGCTCTCCTCCACTTTATGGAGATGTGCCCTTAAATAATCCTTTTGTTTTGATTTTACACTTCTCTTTCCTCCCTATTTGGCTATCGCCATATATGATGGTTTAATTTTCACTCTTGTTACTAATAAAAATTCCTTCCTTCCTGGTGTAGACCCTGCTCCATTTAGTAGCCTTTGAGAACCTCGTCCACACCCAGTGAGGTTAGACTGGGAATTTAAGTCTACCACTAAGCATCATCTTTTATTGGAAAGAAAATTGATGGTAGTGGTTTTTCTACTTGGCATGCTGCCAGGAAAAGCTGACTCTTTTAACTCCCCCTCAAAGGAATATTATTTTTAAAAAGAAAAACAAACTTGATAAACACATATAAATAACTAAGAGGGAAAGAAAATTTTTTTTAAAGACTGAAGTTAAATAAATGAGAGATCTTTACAAGCAAATTGTAATTTCCACTGGAGGTGAATAATAGAGGGTAGCAAATGAGATCCATCAATCTAGGCAACTTCTATACAAGTTTCCTAGCACATTTATTGTGGTTATTATTTATTATGTTCTGTGCTCTGACAGCATACCCCAGCATTGTACCAAGTAGTCAAAGACATAATCCTGGCTATAAATTAAACATCCCCAGTCCACACAGATTGACCTTCATGAACTCAACTTCTTAACTGCAAAACCTGATCGTAGAGCATGCATGAATTTACAGGGCTAACAACATCTGTCTCTTGTAGCCATATGAATCAGTTGCACCTACCAAGAAAAAAGGAGGGAAAGGGGAATTAACTACAGACAGTGGCTTTTATAAAACGCTGAATGTTTTGTTGTTTAAGTGCTAGGTTTCAAAATGTACATAACGGTGTTTGTTTGTTTGTTTTTTTGTGGTACGCGGGCCTCTCACTGCTGTGGCCTCTCCCGTTGCGGAGCGCAGGCTCCGGACGCGCAGGCTCAGCGGCCATGGCTCACGGGTCCAGCCGCTCCGCGGCATGTGGGATCTTCCCGGACCAGGGCACGAACCCGTGTTCCCTGCATCGGCAGGCGGATTCTCAACCACTGCGGCACCAGGGAAGCCCCATAACTGTGTTTTTTAAGTTCTTCCCGTGATTGATTGAGATTATGAACTGGAAATGCTTGTGGGATGGAATCTTATTCCCTACGAGTCCATCAGAAGTGAATTTAGCAACTGTGATGGCAACCCAAGTACTCTTATATTGCTAATTTCAGGCATATACAACTTAACTGTTTGTACTCTGCCCAAGTGCAAAAAGGATTTGAGGTTCCCAGTGTTATTTGGCAATATAGTATATTGTAGTTATTAAACGTATAGGCCTTGAGAATTTAACAGAGCTGAGCCTGACTCGGGTGGTTAACCCTGGTCAAGTAACCTAACCTTATGTTCTTCATATTGCCACCAAAAAATGGGAAAATATGGGGGCCTCATTAAATTATCTGCATGCCTTAAATGAGATAATAATAATTGCTAACATATATTGAGCACTTACAGTATGCTACACCTTTAGTTCTCAAACAGTCCTATGATGTCGATACAATTATTATCTCCGTGTTTCAACTGAACAGACAGACAGAGGTTCAGAAGTAGGTGACACTCCCCTGATTTTGGTTAAGTTAGACATAAGCCTCTTTTAGATTTCTTTTTAAAAAGAAAAGTCAATCTTTAAAGTTTTATTTCCTTGAGTTTTCGAACACATGAAGCAAGCATCAGTAGGTTTCTCAAGAACACACAAATAGTAAATGGTCAGCATTTAAACTCAGGCAGTGTGATTCCAAACATGCACTTTTAATCATTCTACCACGTTTCGTGTAAAGTACTTAATACAATGCCAGGCACTTAGTAGGTGCTCAATAAATGGCAGCTACTGTTATTAAACATATAAATAACATAAGCAAAAGAGTCCTTATTCTCTAATCTCATACAATTTAAAAATGCAGTGTAAGTAGTAATTTTCGGTCTTTTTCCTAGAAGTAGCTGACACTCCCCTGATTTTGGTTTAAGTTAGACAAAAGCCACTTTTAGATTTCTTTTTAAAAAGAAAAGTCAATCTTTAAAGTTTTATTTCCTTGAGTTTTGGAAAACATGAAGCAAGCATCAGTTAGATGAAATATAAGTCTGTTTTTTTGCTGCTTGTACTAAAATGTTTTTTCAGTGACCTTGTAGTCATTATTTATAGTTTCCTTTGAAGAATGGAGAATCTTAGGTTGCTTATTGCCCTAATCTTCAGAGAAGATCTATGACAGATTTTTCTGATCCCGAAGAATACATCAAATCATATGAAACTGCTCAGTTATCAGGCCATGAAAACAGGTCATTTCTACTAAAGAATAGATTACTCCAGCATCATCATGAAAAGAATATTCTCCTTGGAAATACCCAGGCAGGTTTGCATTTTGAATATGTACCAGCTGTGATGGAAAAGAACAATCTAATCCTTTCGATTTCTGTAGTCTACTACTTCACTTGCACAGCAGGGGATGTGAAAGAAATGGTATCAAAAAGCATCTCAATATAAAAATTTTATTCTCATACTCAATAAAATGAATTAAGTGACTGAAGAAAAAAGTTAAACACTTCAGAACATTATGTCAGTTGGTTCTGGTCACCAGGGCAGTTAACTCTAGTCACCACAACTTTTTTCCACATTATGACTAGCTCTGCTTAAGTATAGACACTCCTGAGAGTGTCTTATATATGTGAGTATTTATAAATTGGAAACCCCAATTTATAAATACTCACATATATAAAATTGTATAAAATACTTCAGCTCTTTAAATGTATGACTTAAGGGCAATTAATGGCAATTGGCAGGTAGAGACCAAGTTATATGGCAGCTGCTTTAATGGGCCCGTGAATGAGAAAAAGGACACAGTCCCAGAGCAGCTGTGCTGACTGTGCTCTCTCTGCATCAGATTCCCAGCAGTTATAACCTTCAGTACTCCAGGGACCAGGATATGTGGGAGGATGCTGTATTCCAAAAAGTCTGTTCTCAGTGTTACCCATCCTCATCAGAACCATTGACCTATTCCCTCAGGAGATTCCTAGTACAGGTTTCAGACCTGTTCTGGCAAACCATTTAATGGGTACCCCTCGTTAACTCAGAATTGAGACCTGGGACAGCCTCTGAAGATGGGAGAATTTACTAATCCCATCTATGGCCCCTGGAATGACACATTTGCAAATCTGAAGAGTAGAACCAGCATATTCAGATTCTCCCATCGTCACTGAGGGAGGTGGATAAAGGAAACGAGGGAAAGCTCCAGTGAGACAGGGTCATTTATCTATTGTGTTCACTGTATCTTCAGCACCTTGAAGAGGGCCTGTCTCCCAGCAGATGCTCAGGAAACATTTGTTGAGTGAATGAATAGGGAGTTCAGAAATGAAATAGATCCCTGGGAGAAAAGGAGATGCAAAGCTGTTGGTCAGTGTCATATTGAGGAGAAAGGACCCATGCTTGTCCTGTCATTAGTGCCCAGGTGGCCTGCAGAGAAGGCAGCTTGCTTTGGAGCTCAGGCAAAAATGGAGTGAACCATCAATTCTTGGTCTTTTAGGAAGAGCCAATAAACCTCACTTGCAGGATGAGACCCATATAACCTTGTGTGCTGAGACTCAAGATATTGCTTAATGAGGTTTAAAAAACCTTAATGAGGAGGTTAAAAAATATATTCTCACGTTGAAGCCAGTTTTCCATAATTTTATTGCCAGTGTTTAATATTTCCAGTATACTATAGGTTAAATGGACTTTTATGGCCTCAGCTGGCCTTATATGATCTGTAAGTTGGGTACTACTTATTTTATTGACTATTAAAATAAACAGGCCCTTTGTTCTCTAACCTAGCAGAAACCCTTACAAAAGAAGACTTTTTAAAACGTTCTTCTTCAGAGAGCTGTGAACTAATGCCTTACTTCAGGCGTGCAGAGAAATTCCAATTCCCTTGTCTATGAAGTTAAACTGTTCCTTACTATCAGTCTAAGAGGTGATGAAATCAGTGTCCAGTATGAAGTCAGGATCAGAGGGCAGAGAAGGAAACCCAGGTGGCCAGTATGAATTCAAGTATGAATTCAAGATTTGTTGAATGTATTTTGAATTTCTGGGTCATCAGTCAGTCCCATATTATAATGTAAGTACAAAGAGTACTTTCCAAATTCCGAAGTAAATTATCTTTATTTTTTTATCATTTGCTATTATCAATATTGTCTTCTCTCCATTTATATGTACTTGCTAAAGTTGGTTCAGCAAAATAAAATACTCTCAAAATTAACTAGAATATTGTTGGGATTTTAGTAATAATTCACTTTATGTTTTTGAATACTTGAAATATGCTAAAGATTGTAAAGTGTAGAAATTCAGATAACCTGACTCAATCACTTAAAGGTGGAGGTCTTACTCTGTCAGACCAGTTATTATAGATACAAGGGAGCTAATGTTCTAGTAGGGAAACAGATATACCAATAAGTATATGCGATATTCATTCATTCAACAAGTATTTATTGAGTGCCTACTATGTGCCAGTCATTTTTCCAGATGCTGGGGCTGCTCAGTGAACAAACATGGCAACTGCCATGGCAGAGGTACATGCACATAAGATACACCAGAACCACAGGGGAGAATCAGAGAGGGCCTCACAGAGGAAAAATATCTGATTTGAGAAACAAAGCATAAGTAGGAGATTGACAATAAAAAAGGAGGCAGGCAAGGGGTGATGGAAAAGCATTCCAGGCAAAAGAAATCAAGTGGAAATAGGAAAGGAGAATAGGTTGTGTTCTGGGAACGTAGTCTGTATTGCTGGTTTAAAAGTAGTGTGTGTCGTGTGTGTGTGTGTTGAGGTGGGGAGGAAACAAACATATAATCATAAACTACATAATAAATGACATGCATATTGCAGCCAGTTAAGCCGACTGTGCTCTTTCCCCCATGGGGGCCCGCTGCAAAATGGCTGCAAACAGCAGCCTCCTCGGTAGTGTATGCAGCCTGTTGCCTGTATGGGTTGCCCTAAGGGACCTTGGAGACAGCCCTTTCCAGTGGACTTTAATGACTGGCATGCCGTCCCCAGTCTAGGCTCCAGACAGGTATGCGTGGTGCCTTCGGAAAGCCCCAGGGCACAGTGGCCGGGTTCCACATTGGCCAGGTCATAATGTCCATCCGCACCAAGCTGCAGAACAAGGAGCATGTGATTGAGGCCCTCCGCAGGGCCAAGTTCAAGTTCCCTGGCCACCAGAAGATCCACATCTCCAAGAACTGGGGATTTACTAAGTTTAATGCAGATGAATTTGAAAACATGGTGGCAGAAAAGCGGCTCATCCCAGATGGCTGTGGGGTCAAGTACATCCCTAATCGTGGCCCCCTGGACAAATGGCAGGCCCTGCACTCGTGAGAGCCTTGGCACCGCCCCCTCCCTACACATGCCCACCAATAAACCCTACTTTCTTGAAAATAAATAAATAAATGACATGCATAAATGTGTGTAGAATTTATTCTGTAAGATGCAGGAGATGGGAACCTTGAAAGAATGGTGAGGCGTGGAGTCCTGTTCCATCTATGATGGAGCCTGGAAGGGGAGGGGAAGGGATTTGAAGTCCTGTCAGGAAGATATTGCAGTAGCAAGGAATGGGTTGCACTTAGGGGTGCCTAGTGGCAATAGGAATGGAGAGTAGGTAACACCATCAATAGTTGATCAGAAGATAAGAATCCATGACCCCCAGATTTCAGTTGAGCAACTGGATGGTAATACCTTTCCTTATGATATGGAATATGGGAAAGGGAGTGAAGTGGGGAGAAAAGGTGTGTATAACTTCGAGGAGCACATTCAGGTAGAGAAGTTCAATACCATGTATCCCAGAGGAGAAAAATGGGCTCAAGATAGAAAACTACTGGTATTGATAAGACTACTTTTGGAGAGGATGAATTTTCCCTTAGAGAATATGAAAGGCATCAGTAGTTCATAGAGTAGCGGTGGTGGAGGAACCAGCAAAAGGAGAATGAAAAGAAATGGCCAATGGGTAGGAAGAAATGCAGAAAAGCCTGGTGTCACAGAAACCAAGCACAGAGAACTTTACAAAGAAAGGAGAGGTAAAAGGTCGAAAGGAGAGGTAAAAAGTGTCAGTGCCGAGGAAAGCTCAAGTAACAGAGGGCCAAGATGTGAAGAGGAACTAATATAACTGGCTACAAGAAAGTCTAGTGTACTTATCTAATGATTTCTACAGGTATCTGTTTAGCCTTTAATTTAGATCACAGCTGAATTGTTGGTGATCTATATATTCTGTTCCTGTATCTTCAAGAATTTTATTGTTATTTCCTCAGTCTGTTCTATCCAATGATTATCCATTTAGAATTTAAACTTAAGAATTTCTAAGTTCACATGGACCCTAGACACAAAACACTGAAGTTTATAAAGTTTGTCTTCACCATCCAATACTCCTTAATTTCTCTTCTCCCCTCCTGAGCCTTTTGCTTATATTCTCTTTTCCCGACTTCAGACTCATGACATGTTCGTGCTTTCTGACCCTCAGCTTTCCTCCATCAAAAGTGATTCTCAGGAAAGAACTTTTTAAGCAAATAAGTCTTGAAGCCAGATATGGTATCTCTCCCAGGAGGACAGGGAGAAAATGTTAAACAGCCTTGGTGGATGTTTTGGGCTGGAATGTCAGTGGATGAGGGAGAGATCCGGGGCCAGGGAGGTTTTCCTGATTCCCCTGTAAGGTGACCTCTTACTGCGAAGCAACCCCTGCTTAAAGTAGAAGATACAGCAGTGCAAGCATGCCTAATTTTTCCTCCTAGAACCATACTAAACCTTTAGAAGATTGAAAGGTCACAAACATTTATTATATCAGTGATGTTCTTTTTGGAAATTACATTTTTGGCTGATAGTATTTCAAGGTACTTAGTTGCTAACATAATAGCCAAGGCACACATATCCTTCATCTTGTTTAATGCCAATTACTCTGTCACTATTTTGCTTGGAGCTATTGGAATAACTTCAAATGTGGTTTGGGACAGACAAGTTCAAGTCTATAGAGGACATATTTCCATGTCCACTGAATCAGCTGTTTCCTATTGAATTTTTTTACAACAATATTAATGACTGACTTCTGTACAGCCCAGTAGCTTGATCATGCTTTTAATTTAATTCAGTTGTTTAGGAAAGGGAAACAACCCCATTAATCTTTTTTTTTTTTTTTTTTTTTGTGGTACGCGGGCCTCTCACTGTTGTGGCCTCTCCCGTTGCGGAGCACAGGCCCCGGACGCGCAGGCTCAGCGGCCATGGCTCACGGGCCCAGCCGCTCCGCGGCATGTGGGATCTTACCAGACTGGGGCACAAACCCGTGTCCCCTGCATCGGCAGGCGGAGTCTCAACCACTGCACCACCAAGGAAGCCCTCATTAATCATTTTTTAAGATTCAGTTTATGCATATGATATAGATACCATGTTTCCTGAAAGTGTCTTTGCTGAATTTTTTGATTAGAAAAAAAAAAGAGTAGCTCAGTGAGTGAAAACTTTGTTATGAACTTCGTTTCTAAAAGTAAAGATAAGTGACAAGAGGATTTGCCTGTTCTGATATGTAATGGAAAACCATATTAACTTTTGCTCAGTATATCATTAAAATGTGTTATGCTTTCATGGATATGTTTGTATCTCATGTCAATTAATTAAAAGCTCTTAATCCTCTACTTATATTTAAGCCTCGGGTAACAAGGTTCCTAATAAATGCACTGTGTAAAAATATTATCTTACAAAGAGAAAGGAGGAAGTGGACAAGTCCAAACATTTCCTCACCAGCAAAGGCCCAGTACCAGAAGCACGTATGGGTCCCAGCCAGAAAGCTTACCAACAAGTTCCTGAGGGACAGGAAGCAGTAGATTAGCAGTGCTTTCCATTTAAGTTCAATTTATGTTTTGTAAGACATGCAGATGGGAGATCTTTAACACGTCCCTTAATGGGCTGATAATAACAAGAGTATTTAAGGAAAAATACTCTCTAAGAAATAGAAACATTACTCCAAAGAAATGGTGAGAAATTGATCATGAGAAAAAGGAAGAACTAGACATAGATATGTAGGAATAGAAATAATCTACTTAGAGCCTGGTGTGGTTTTATTTTCTCTGAGGTGCTGTCAAGGACCATTAAATCAAAGCAGCGGGGCTTCCCTTGTGGTGGAGTGGTTAAGAATCCGCCTGCCAATGCAGGGGACACGGGTTCAAGCCCTGGTCCGGGAAGATCCCACATGCTACGGAGCAACTAAGCCTGTGCGCCACAACTACTGAGCCCGTGTGCCACAACTACTGAAACTCATGCACCTAGAGCCTGTGCTCTGCAACAAGCGAAGCCACCGCAGTGAGAAGCCTGTGCACTGCAATGAAGAGTAGCCCCCGCTCGCCGCAGCTAGAGAAAGCCCGCGTGCAGCAACGAAGACCCAACACAGCCAAAAAATAAAAACAAATAAATAAATAAATTTTTAAAAAATCAAAGAGGCATTTATAGAATCATAAGACTGTCAGAGCTGAAAGGGTCATCCCTAGTATAATCTCCTAGTTTTACAGGTGAGAAAACCCAGGCTCATTTATACAAGGGTGATAACACTCTATGAATTCTGCTAGAGGACAGGCCACCTGGGAATAATGAGGATCTAGATCTACACCGACAAACTTGGGTGGAGATGCGGAAGGAAAGAAGGATTGGCTTCTGGAAAGTAAGCCCAATCTCATGGGAAGGACGTGGTATATGAAGGGTACAGCAACAGAGACAATGTTGTATCTTGGAAAAGGAGCTTCAGCTGGAAGGGCTGAGGCAGAAAGAACATTTCTGTAGATGGATAGCACGTAGCTGGTACTGGAGGCCAGCCGTTGGGACTGAAAAATTTGAGGAGGTAGTGAATCCTGAGCAGGTAACTCGCACCTTAGCTATTTATCTTCAATCCAGAGGCGGGTGTCCCATCCCTGGAAAGAAAAGAAGCTTCCCAAGAGCAAGACAATGCTTCGATCCCAGAAAGATATCTAACTGGGATGCCAATTAAGCTAAAATATATAATCAGCATTGAATTAACAGGATGTTTAAGATGTGTATTTGCAGCTTTAGAGCAAGAGAGAGTCTCAGCACCAGGACACAGGGTGAGACCTAATAGAAGCAAAATAGACAAATGGTGTGCTCCAAGATGCTAGGATACAACTCCCTAAATTCCTCTTAAGAACGGATTTTTCTAAGAAACTCTAGTTTGTGGAAATCCAGTGGTTCCAGCTGTGAGGGAAAGAGGGCTTCAAGTCCCATGAAAATACGCTTAGTCACTTCTAACATTGCAGACCCAATGTCATGTAGAACACTTTTCTGCATTATCAGGTAACTTGCACATTTAGTAAATGAACCTAATCTAGAGATTTCACTTGAGCAGTTCTCAAATATAACTTATATTGGCATTATAGGGATGGAGAATTAGAAGAAAATGTGTCCTTTCCTTCCTCATTAATACTACTGATTACTCTCATGCATGCATCTAATAATAGAACTTTGAATTGTAGCTCTTGCTTTTGTTTCCAACAAAAAGAGAAAAATAAAGAACAATGTAATTGGAATATCTTGCAAAATTTCAGATGGGTGGGATAATCTGTGTGGTTGAAAATGAATATTATTCAGGTCAGCATTTACTGAGACCCTACCATGTGAAGGGTCTTTGAACTGAGGGTTAACATGGTATGACGGTTCATGTTACATGTCAACTTGGCTGGGTGATGGTGCCAAATTTGGGGTTTGTTTGGTCAAACACCAGCCCAGATTTTGCTGTGAAGGTATTTTGGTATGTAATTAACAATTATATCAGTAGACTTTGCATAAAGCAGATTATCCTCCCTAATATGAGTGAGCATTGTCCAATCAGTTAAAGGCCTTAAGAGCAAAGACTGAGGTTTCCTGAAGGAAGAATTCTCCTCAAGACTGCAACATAGAAATTCTGCCTGAGTTTTCATCCTGCTACTCTGTGGAATTTGGACTGTGACATCAACTCTTGCCTGAATTTCCAGCCTGCAGGCCGCCTACTTTACAGATTTTGGATTTATCAGCCCCCCACCCCCGACAATCATATGAGACAATTCTTTAAAATATTTATCTATCTGCCTATCTATCCATCCTATTGGTTTTGTTTCTCTGGAGAACCCTGACTAATATACATAGCCTAGTCTCACACTGAGAATCAAATTCAGAAAAATCTTCAGTATCTCAGGTAGCTTGATCTGGTTAGATAGGTAGCATTTAGAATTTTTTAAAAGTGTTATCAGGAAAACAATACATCTGAAAACATTGTACTTCAGTTTTTCATGCCAAGACTTGATTAGTTTCGTCCAAATATGAGTCACAGTAAATTTTGCATCTGCTGAATCTCTGCCATTTTTTCCTTTCAGGAGCTCTTCAAGCCAAGTTTCAGTGGGCACATGTGAAAATATCTGTAAGGCCCTGGCAAATAGGAGAATCTGAGAATGTGAAGGGCACTTTGATGAGCAGCCTAGATCATCATGAATTAACTGTTGACAAGTACTTATTTAAAAATAGTGTCAAGTTAAGCAATTGATTTATTGTTTGTTGTCGATCACAAAACATTTAATTCAACTAAGGATTTAAAAAAATCCTTTTCCACTCATATTTTTATGATTTCTTAAAAGTTGAGGGACTTCCCTGGTGGCTCAGTGGTTAAGAATCCGCCTGCCAGTGCAGGGGACACGGGTTCGAGCCCTGGTCCGGGAAGATCCCATATGCCACTGAGCAACTAGGGCCGTGTGTCACAACTACCGAGCTTGCGCTCTAGAGCCCGCGAGCCACAACTACTGAAGCCCACGCGCCTAGAGCCCGTGCTCCACAACAAGAGAAGCATCTGCAATGAGAAGCCCGCGCACTGCAAAGAAGAGTAGCTCCCGCTTGCCGCAGATAGAGAAAGCCCGCGTGCAGCAACGAAAACCCAATGCAGCCAAAAGTTAATTAATTAATTTAAAAAGTTGATGCAACCTAAAATGATCTCTGACCTAACTTACTGGTTTTGCACATGAGGTACAGAAAAATTAAATGACTTTGAACAGTGATTTATTTTCAACCAGCAGCCAGAGTGAATTTTTAAAAACATGTCAGATCATGTTACCCCTACATCCAAAATGTCCAAGGACTTCCTAACTGACTCTAAGAAAAAGCTAAAGTTCTTTAAGCTATACAACTTGCTTCTGATCTGCATCTTCCCTCTCTGCCCCTTGGTTACCACTTTGACCTCACCTCCATCCATTGTCTTCCTGGCTCAGTCTGCTCCAGCCAGCCCCACTGGACACCTGGTTGTTCCCTGAACAAACCAGTAACTCTCCGACCTCAGGACAGAAATGAGTACCATTAACAAAATGTTCAGAAGAGCCCATTCACGCAGAAGAGGTATACATAACTGATGCAATCCAGATGGCAGGCCACTAAGTAGTCGAGGTGGCCGGAGCATGTTCAGGATCAGAGAAGTCTATCAACAAATTTTGAAAACCCTAATTTTTAGGAAGACTAAGCGAGGAATTTCAGTTCCTCCATTTTGGAGAAAGTGGGAAACAAAATTAGGCGAGACCATTCATTCAGCAAACATACTGAGCACTTAAAATGGGTCAAATACTTTAGGGTCTGGACATAAAACAATAAACACAGAACATAGACATAGAACAATAGACATAGAACAATCGATCCCTGTTCTTATAGAATGTAGATTTTAGTGGAAGAGGATACACAGTAAAACAGGTAAATGTGGTATATGAGATCATGATAAATGTTACGAAGAATAATAAAGTAGGAAAGAAGGGTGGGATAAGGATTGTCAGAGTCCGGGAAGGGTGGAGAGGGGAAGGTTCAATTTTATATAGTAAAAGCCCTGCCGAATAGGCAGCTAAAATGAAAAGAAGTGAGAGAATGGGCCATGTGTATATACGAGGCCAGAGTGTAGAGGGCTGGAGTTGTAAATTAGAGGGTCAGGGGACTGAATGACATCCCCAAGGAAGTGAGGATCGGTAAGGAAAAGAGGAGTCCTTGTCCTTGGAGCCTTATTTTGGAGAAGAAGAGGAATCGGCAAAAGAAAACTGAGAAGGAGGAGCCAGGGGAAGAAGCCCAGGAGAATGTTGGTATCCTGGAAACCAAGAGGAAGTGTTTCAAGTTGGAGAGAACAATTAACCATGACAAGAGATTCTAGTAAGTCAATTAAAATGAGGACTGAGTCTTGACCGTTAGATTTACAACATGGAGGCCTTCAGTGACCTTGAAAGGATTAGATTCAGTGGAGTGGTGGGGTGAAAAACAGAAGGGAGTGATCACAGAAGAATAGAAAGAAAGGAGCTGGAGACACCAAGTACAGACAACTCTTTTGAGGAGCTGTGTTGAAAAGGAGAACAAAGAACTGAAATGTTTAGCTGAAAGGGGATGTAGCGTTAAAGAGTTTTTTTAAAAAAACTTTTTATTTCTTAAAGTGGGAGAAATGACAGCATATTTTATGCTGTTGCTATTGAGCCAAAAGAGATGGGAGAACTTGATGAGGCAAGAGAGAGGGGGAGAATTTTTGGAGCGGGTGAGGAGGATGGGCTCAGTGGATAAGTGGAGGGGTTGATCTCAGGCAGGAGTACACTGGGAGGAGGGCAGAATATATGGACAATATCATACACTATTGGGTGGATAGTTTCTAGTGGTAGGAGCTTGAGAAAGTTCTTTTCTAGTTGCTTCTATTTTCTCAGCAAATGGGAAGCTGAGGGAGGATGGGGGAGAACACAATTTGTTGGAGTTTCTAACTTATCTTGTGAATGGGGAGTGAGAGAGAGACCATCTATTGAGGAAGGAAATGCATTATTGAGATAAATGCAAATAGGTATCTGAATTGGTTGGTTGGTTTCAAACAAAACTAAACGTGACTTAATCATGTGCTCCAAGCTGGGCACAAGTTCTCCAGAGTAGCAGATAATATTTATGAAATTTTACCAATAGGAAGACAGAGAGAAGGTGGTGGGGAGAGATTATACTTTAAGGAATTGGCTCATGCTCATGTGACTGTGGGGCTGGCTGAAAGTCTGAGATCCACAGGGCAGGCTGGACACCCAGGAAGAGTGGGAATGCAGCTTGAGTCCAAAGGGAGTCCAGAGGCAGAATTCTCTCTTCCTGGAGAAACCTCATCATTTCTCTTAAGGCCTTCAACTTATTGGTTGAGGCCCACCCACATTATGGAGGGTGATCTGCTTTACTTAACATCTACGGATTTAAATGTTAATCTTACCTGAAAAATACCTTCACAGCAACATCTAGATTGGTTGAGAAAATCTCTGGGTACCATAGCCTAGCCAAGTTGACACATCACAGTGGTATAGTCTGAATTAACCAAACTGACCATCATTGAGTAAGCATATTTACCAGATGAACCGTCACAGTGGTATAGTCTGAAGAAATGAGACTTAAAGTTAGAGGAAAATGAAATGGAAGAGAGAGGAAGAATGCTGTGGAAGCCACAGTGGGGAGTGAGGAAGACACCCACCCCATATTCAGTTTGACTTAATGCTGGGTCAATTAGCTACTTAACTAGAGAGTTTTATTGTCCTGATATATAGGAATGAAGACTGGGTTTAGAATCAGGAACAAAAGTAGCCTAGCAGATAGGTATAACATGGTCTTTGATTGTTAGAGCACGTGGTCATTGACCTTCTAGCCATATATGTTGACTATATTTGTCTAATAGTTATAGCAGTTTGCCTTATTTTTCCTTATACTACATATATACATTAAACAAGGTGTATATCACATGTAATAGAACAGATGAATCCTCTATGCTTCTTTTCATTGAATACGTATATTTCTGTATTTTCCCTACTTCCTGTTTTTAAAATATAAAAACTATTTTAGGAAAATATGTGGTAATGAGTACTGGGTGTTTGAATTTAATTATAGCAACAATGGAAATAATTATGAACAATTTTCCTGTGTCACCATAAATTCCATCATGGACAGACAGACGTGTCGTTGCTAAAGTGAGATCCTACTTCTACCAACTTTACTACAGCAAATAGGACTGGATATCTCACTATATAACCCCTACCCTAGCCTAGCATGTCAGACCAGTCCAAAAGAAGTTACCACCCTGACTTTCTGGAATTACATTATGCTACATATATACTTCCCTTTTTAGCTTTGGATAGTAAATGTGTTTGTTATGATTATGGTGAGGGTCACTCATGACTAAGTCTGATTTTCTTAGAAAGAAATATACGTATAACTTATCACTTGCTATTTGGCAAACCTACCAAGCAGAAGATTGTGCTTGTGAGACCAATGAACTTTTCTCTTCATTTTGTAAATTTTGCTGCCATAGTCTTTATTTTGTTATGGTCACAGGTTTGTTCCATTTCATTGTTGTTATTTTTCCTGTTTCTTTAGAATAGGCTTTCTTCTTACTCTTGCTGCTAAGGCTTGAGATATGGTCTTCATGTATCTCTGGATACTATTCTCTTATAAGTACTCTTTGAGTAACGATTTTTTTTTGCAAGTTAGTTTTTCATAATACTCATAATAACCACTGTTTCTTAAATACTCCTGCTGCCCTTTATGCCTACTATTGTTAATATTTATAATTTTGAATCTTGCAATTAAGGTAGCTAAGGCTTCGAGTGGTGGAGTAACTTATGTAAGATGTCACAGCCAATAAATGGTAGAGCATGATTTGAACCCAAGTTTGTTGAACTCTGAAGCCCTTCCTCTTTCAACTCTGTCATGCTGCATACACTAATTCATTTTATCTTTTCAACAATAACCAGAGTTGACATTTTTAAAAACAATTGCCATGTACCAATTTCATATATCTGGCATGTAATATCTCATTTAATCCTTAAACAGCTTTATGAGATAGATAATATTATTACCCTTAATTTTTTGTAAAAGAGGAAATGGAAGCTCAGAGAGGTTAAGTAATGCACCCAAATCAAACAACCACTTTCTGGTGGAGGCTGCATAAGTAAGGGAGATGTCATTATGATTCATATTTTACAGAGGAAGAAACTGAGATTCAGAGAGAGCCGTGATTTGTTCATGTTTACAAAGCTGGTAAGTGGCAAAATTGGGTCTTGTAGGTTCATGTTTCATGGTTTTAACAAAAGTAGTAAAAATTATTTTTTAAAAAGTAGAGTTCTTAATGGCTCTTAAAAGATATGAGAGCTGTGTAGTGAGAACTCTAAGCATTTACTGTATATAAAACTTAAAGGAAGTAAAGGTAAGTGAGGGATGCAGAGGAAACCCATTAGGAACACTGAAGAACCATTTCATACCATGAAAGATAACTGTGGACCGCTGAGAAACAGTAATAAAAGACAGTCCAACCAAGCGTGTAGAAATCAGAAATTGGGTTGCTCTTTGAAAACAAATGTCACTAGCAATTGCAAAGATATTTTTTAATCTGTGAAATAAGTATAACCTTTTAAGTCTACATCTTTCTTGTTCTCTTTTCTCAAAGTTCAATAGACTAAACATTTTGGTCAGCTTTTTCAACATTTGAAATGCAAGCAATCAAGACTTCATTAATATAATGCTATGAAGTTTGTAATCCAGAGTTGCAAGTTTGTAAGAACCTAAAAGAGTCCATTTCTGAACTCCAAGTTCTTCCTAGCTCTTTTCTTTTTAGGAGTGAGTGTAACTATTTACTATCAATAGTATGTTTAAACAATAAAAGAATTATTGTTTAGGCACTTGATTTGAGTCCTGGTTACTTGGGTAATGTGCTATTTCCAGTAGCCGTGGTCCAGTCTGGTAGAAACTCTACCCTCATTCACGCACATGTCACACGGAACAAGATCAAAATTTGAGACCGACAAAAAAAAAAAATAATAACAAAGAAATGTGTACTCTTACAGGAGTTCAGATTTCAATCTTCAGAATCTCCAAATATTATAAACAATTTTTTTAAAAGGACTATCAGTTTGGTAAAATATTAATGCAGTTACTCATCTGAAGGATTCTGTGTTGCTAGATTTATAATTGAGTATTATTGAGTGACAATATATATGACACAGAGTGTGTTAACATTGCTGATCTTTTTGTTTCTATGTGTCAATAGAATCAATTTTGTGAAGTTCAAAACACAAACATAAGAAAACTGAACACAGTTTCCCTTGTTGATCTTTTCTAAGCTTCTTTGAAATGTGTGTACATGTCTTTGTGTCAGTATAACAAAATTTTAAAGGCTGATTTGGTTCCTTATGTCGTTCTTATGACAGGACAATTATTTTTAGTAAGATTATCCATCTTGTAAATGCATCTCTTTGTTTTATCAAATTTGCTAATAAAATATATTTTATGTGTGATATTGGGTATATGTTTATAGGAAACAAACATGCTACAGTTCATTGGCATGTTAGTAGAAAAAGTGTTAGAATTGATCCATTCTGGATATTTAGTCATTTAAGAAATAATATTTTAAAAGTTTACTAAGCCTCTAACAAGATATATCTCAACTCTTCAGAGTGTGAGGAGGATCAGTGTTGGAATTCTAAGAGTTAAAGGTCAAAGTGGAGGAAGAGAGGCCCATTGAGGTTGAGAATGTGTATCCAGAGAGAGTCAGGGAACTTATCATCAAAACAAAGCAAAATGGAGTCACCAAAGAATGAGAACCATATTTTAAAATCACAGTGACATTATTTAAATATATTGGAGAAAGGCTGAGTATACCAGAAAATTCTCTACACAGAGAAAGATTCACAGTGGAATTCCCTAGGAAAAAGTGACTAATCTATTAACATCTTTTAAAAATTGTAAGAAAAGTGAACATGATGAAATTTTAGGGTTTAAAGAGTATGAAACGCTTCTTCAGGTGGCAAAATGTTGAACCAATTGAAATAAAACTCGGGGAAAAAAGTGGCTGATGACCTTGTGCGGTCAAGTGTGAGACAATAATAGCAGTATGAACAGTAACCACATCGTATGTGCCGGATGCTAAGCAAGGTGTTTGATGTACCTTGGCTTTGATTTTCACCAAAACCCTTGCAACTTCAGGTTTTTGCCCCATAAGCAAAGGCTTGGGAGTCCAACAGTGGGGGTCCTGTAATGACGCCACACCTGCCTGTACTTGGGGGTTAGTCCAGCTCCTGTAACTTTCTGCCTGGTTCTGATAGATCTACTCTACATTTTTCTACTTCTGAAGCGCTTCCCAGCGAATTTCCCCCTTGGATCACGTTATCTTTGATTTCTCAAGGAACTGTATCTGAGATTAGACTGTGTCTGCAAGTAGCTCCTTGTTTTTTTTTTTCCTTCCAGTTTTATTGAGATATGACTGACATACAGCACTGTGTAAGTTTAAGATGTACATCCATCATCTCAAACAGATACAAAATAAAAGAAAAAGAAAAAAAACTTTTTCCTTATGATGAGAACTCAGGATTTACTCGTAACTTTTATATATAACGTACAGCAGTGTTAATTATATTAATCATTTGTACATTACATCCCTAGTGCTGATTCCTCCTATAACTGGGAGTTTGTACCTTTTGACCACCTTCATCTAATTCCCCCTCTTCCCATCCCCTGCCTCTGGTAACCATGATCCTGATCTCTTTTTCTATGAGTTTGTTTGCTTGTTGAAGTATAATTGACCTATAACACTATGTTAGTTCCTGGTGCCCAACCGTGTGATTTGATATTTCTATACATTGCAAAATGTTCACTGCTGCAAGTAGCTCCTTGTAAATCTTGGTCTCTGATCTCTGCAACTGGGCACCCCCATTTCTGGCTCTTCTTTTTTTTTTTTTTTTTTTTTGTATTCTTGCCAAATTTCAATGAATTCTCTCTTACTTAGCTGCTCTCTCCCTTTGCTTATAGACAGTGGTACATGTCCTCCTGGAATTAACCCTGAGAATGCACTAAAAGTCAGAGCAAGAAATGGGTTGGATTCAGGTAGTCAAACTAGATTGAGGAAGGAAGAGAAAGTTAAGTAAGGCAAGGTCATGAGTGCTGGATAACATTTTCAGTAGAATCCTGGTGTGAGCTTGACTCCAGACCAGGGATGCCTTGAAAAGCACAGAGTGCCCACGTAAAATAATGTTGCCCCTGCTCTTTGCTGTCTGCACTTTATCCACCAGCAGCACTTTGGTGGCTCAGGGCCCACAGTTGTGTAACTGTAGCCAGAGGAAGCACTCGAAGGTCGGCAAGGGCACACTGTTCCTATGTGGGGCAGCAGCAGAGGGTCTGCAGTTACTGGAAGGGCCTTACTGGATTGTACAGCAAATCTCCAGGCAATCATAAAAATCCATGCTTGCCATCTGCCTTGTAAAACATTATTCAATGAGAATTTAATATTTCATGATTGTTATAGTTAGGATTGTATTATAGTTTAGAGGCAGAACCAAATTTTGAGGTAGGGATGTGTGTTGATGTAGTGTATTTTTAATGTGTTACATTATTGCCACTTTTTGACCAGAAGGGCTGTCTTTGGTGAGAGGTTTATTCTCCTGACACTGTAAGGGCTGTTCACTCATTCGGCAAGCTTATGTTGTTGTCAGTGTGTTTGTGCTGGGAGTAGAAGGACGAATACATTCTGGTTCTGACATCAAGGAACCTAAAGTAGGTTCTGACATCAAGGAACTTAGAATCCTGTAGAATTATTTTACGGCGCAATGAAGTATTCGGAGTGGCATGGCAGATGTCGGCAAAGGATGCGACAGAGGCATAGGGATGGGTGATCAATTTTATGGGGTTGGGAGGGTTAAGAAATCTCCATGGAAAAAGTCATCCTTGAAATGTGCCTGAAAAGTGAGTAAATGCTCTGTGAGTAAACAAGGACTAAGACACTCCAGGCCAAGGCATGTGGGTGAGCAGACACAGAAGTATAAAGAAGCAGACCTTAGAGGAACTGCAGTTTGAGAAAAAACATTCTGACCATAATACAGTAGAGGGATAAAAGGGACGTTAGACTGGAGGCAGGGAGAACCTTAGAGAACTGTTTCTAAGGGACTGAATAAGGCAGTAGCCACAAGGATGGAAAGAAGGAGACAGATTGGAAAAATGATTTTGAAAAGGTAGAATCAACAGGACTTGGCTGTGGTTTGGAATAAAGGACACGGAGGAATTGAAACTGATTCCTAGATTTCTGGCTTGAACGACCTGATAGAGGGTCAGCTATTCACTAATAATGGGGAAAGTTCAGAAGAAAAGCAAATATAGACTATAGCTCTGAGATGATTTTGAGATGTCTGTGAGTAATCTAGGCAGTAAAATTGGTATTTCTGGACCACAGGAGGGAGGTCTGATATAGAGGCATTGGATTTGGGTGTTACCGGCAGGTAGGTGTCAAGCTCTTGTAGCTCCAGGAATTGATAAGATCACATAGGAGGATGTGAATATTGGAAAGCCATAGAGAAGTCATCCCTGGCAATTACCACCATTAGAGGACTAGAGAGGAAAGAGATATGGCAAATAAATCAAGGGGAGTGGCAAGATTATTAGCATGGGACTCAAGAGAGCTATTTCCAGTTGACCAAAGGAAGAGTTGTTCCATGCAAGAAGATGTCAAGTGATGCACAGAGGTCAAGATTTCTAATAAAAAGAGATCAGTGTGTTAGGATGTCAAAGATGACCTCTGCCAGAGCAGAGTCAGCAGAGTCGGAAGGGCAGAATCTTGACTAGAGTTCACTGAAGAATCAATAAGGGAAGAAAAACTATTCTTTGGGGAAGCTTGCTGAGAAGGGACAAAGATTACTGGTGGAGTGAATAAGCCAAGGAGTGACTATTTTCAAATGGAAACTTGAGCTGGCTTAGCCTTCTGAAAGGAACCTATGGAGAGAACAAGATGTTGGAATACAGGAGAAAGAGGAAATACCTTCACAGCAAGTTCCTGGAGATGAGAGGAAATGGATTCAGGAGATGGGAAGAAATGGATTCAGGAACCCAGGCAGAGAGGTCAACCCAAACCAAGAAAGATGCTTCTTTCTTTGAGACTTTGAGGGAGAAGGTGAGATTAGGCACAGCCACAGTTCTTCCAAGAATCCTTTAAAGCATCCTGCAAAGCATTCTAGTCAGCATTTTCCTGATTGTTTTATTTGGATATACTGAATCACTGGAGTGTTTTCTTCAGGTTTTTGTTTTTCTTCAGCTATTTAATCAAATATTTGTGCTTGTTTATTTGCTATGATTTCACGTTTTTGATTTTTGATTTTTGTGAAGATGCAGTCTTTCTGGCACAAGCATTTGCAAATTAAGTGTTATTAAATCCACAAGAGCTGAAAAACCCTGATTGCCAGCCTTAATGATCAGCCTTAATTCTCTCAGTTGTGTGAGCGTTGGTGTCATAAGGCAAATCCCAAATGTCTGCTTACAGAAGTTCTTCTGTTATCGTCTTTAAGAATTATAAAAGCAGAAGCTACTCTCCTTATGTAATTTTATGTGAAGTTTTCCTGAAAATCAAACCCAATCAAACCCTGCATTTCTGGTTACCTATAGTCTGTCTCTCCTTTCTTTCCTCCCTCTGGCTCCTTTTCTCTCTCTCCTTACCTCCTGCTTTCCTTCCTTTCTCCCTCCCTCCCTCCCTCCCTTCCTTCCTTCCTTCCTTTCCAAATCACAGATTTATCTCTTTTTGTAAATAATTTTATAATCAGTAAACCATTGCCAATTCCTTCTTTCAGACCTTTTGCATTTCTTGCTTTAATTGTGGGAACAGTCTCCCAAATGGTACTGCTGCCACAAGTCTTAATCCTCTCTAATCAACCTTCTATATGTCCATCAGCATTATATTTTTTAACACTTTTAAAACCACTTATCTGCCACATGGAAACTGCTTGTGGCCTTGACGGTGATAGTTTAGTGAAGTGGGGGCAGTGAAAGCTAGAAGGCCTAGGCTGATGACTTGTCTTACTCTCTTACTTTAGAGCCGAATATGACTCTCATTGACAAGAATATAGAGACCAAATGTATTTAAGGATTTTCATAATCAACCTCCAACTTATTTTTTAAGACTTGAGCCTCTATGATATATCTTATCTTCTCCATATGTGTTTATAACTGACATTTTACATGTTTGCTGTCCTGGAGTCGTTTCTTTTCCCAGAACATTCCATGTTCTCTCTCATCCTCATGTTCCATTTTCCCAAAATGCCTCCCATTCTTTTCCACATTAAAAAAACAAACAAAAAAAACAAAACAAAAAACCTCCTACTTATTCTTTGAGGCCCAATTTAAATATCATCTCATCTGTAGTCTATTGTCATACTTTGCGTCCTATTGTATTGTCATTATAGGAGGTGGCAGTAGTTATTTCAAAGAAAACTAAATACGGTTAGGAGAGGGATCCCTGTGGTTTCCACCCTGCCTTATTCTCAAGATAAAAAACTTCTGCTGACTCCACTGAAAGGAAGCGAGTTGTTATCTCAGAGTTCCATTGTAGTTGTTTACTTGTCTACTTCTCTTGCTAATTAATTTTTGTATTCCAGCACTTAGCTCATAGGAGACAAAAATAAATGTAGAAGAAATAACATTTAACTGCACAAATAGATGATCCCTAAGGATTAGCTTTGCTCCTGGATGGCAAGAGATGATCAGGAGGAGTCTAGGAGATCAGCTATCTCTAATAAGCAATATTGCGTAGTTAGATTTTGAAAGTTATTGCAAGATGTTTAGTAGTATGTAGAAGTGAGTGGTTTCTCACACTAGACAAACTTCACCATTAACCTAATTTTTATTACAGTGCACATGTGGTTGCAGGGCTTATGGGGCAAATACAGCTCAGCAGTTTTAGAAACTTGAGAAGAGTCCTGTAAAAGACTCTGGGTCAGTTCAGCCTACTGTGAGGAGAACCACTCTCTTAATCATATATTTTAAAGTCTTTTAAAACAGTATGTGTGTGTGTGTGTGTGTGTGTGCGTGCGTTTGTGTGTGTGAGGGATGCTAGCAATAATTTTGTTCACTAAAAGAAGACTGGCTATAATTCGTAGACTTGGTTGTTTTTTAACTGCCAAAAGGAAAGACTGCTCTACATAGCACAGAAACCAGATAGACAAAAAGTGGGTTTTTATGAAAGTTGTTGTTTAGCGGTATTAATAACAGCTAGTATGTTTAAGCTCTTATTATGGATTTGTGACTATATTTTTTGTTGTGGAGAAAACTAGAGAGTAAGTTTGTTTCAAAAGAATATAAAACTATTTTAGAATGTTTTTTGAAAAGTTACTGAAAGATTAAAAATGCAGAGAAATACTTTAAAAACAGAAGTAATATGGATAGGGATGAGACCTATCATGTTTGAAAACAAATTTCAAAATGCAGTGTTTAAGACTGTATGATACTGATGCAATGATAGACAGTCGGATCAGAGAAACACAATATGCAGACCAGAAACAGATGCCATTGTATATAAGAATTTAGTGCATAACAAAAGAGGCATAACAAAGCAGTGGAGAACAAGCTGATTAGTCAATAAATGATGCAACAATTGGCATTGTTATACTGTGAAAAAACAGTCAATTTAGTTACTCACTCTGCACCATACAAAAGAGTAAATTTCAGGCAGAAGGGTAAATATAAAGTCAATTCATGGATAATCTAAAAAAAAACAGGATTTACTTTTTATCGGGCTTCTAGAAAGGGGAGGACTTTGTAAGCTTAGAAGCAAAAGAAGAAAGCACCATGGAAAGGGTCAACTGCTTTGTCTTATTAGTGTAGCTAAAAGTGCACAGCCCCTTAAAAAACAAATACCTAAATAAGCTGACAAGCCATAGAGTAAGATATTTTTAGCACCTTTAAGAAACAAAAGTTTAATATCTTTACTAAGGAAAGAATATATACAAATCTCTCTAAAAATTACCTTCACATATGCAAAAAAAAAAGATAAACAAATATGGCAAAATATTTGACTTCATTAGCGACCAAAGAAATATAAATTAAAACAAGATTGAAGTGCTATTTCTGCATATCAACATAGCATACATCAGAATTTACGAAAATAGTGATGGAGAGGGTATGGTGAATAGATGTTCTCCTACTATATTGGTGTTTATATAAATTGTTTTTTTAAATCAATTTAGTAATCTTCATTGAGCGAAAAAAACGGTCATATATTTTGACCCATAATTCCATTTCTAGGAATCTGTCCAAAGGTATTAATTGCCAGAAGCAAAATCAAAACAATCCCTATGGGAAAAGATGTATATCAGTGTTTGTACTGGTGTATGTGACTGCTTTAACAACTTACCACAGACTTGGTGGCTTAAACAACAGAAATTTATTCTCTCACAGTTTTGGAGACTAGAAGTCCAAAATCATTACTTGGATGAAATCAAGGAGTCAGCAAGGCTGTGCTCCCTCCAAAGTCTCTAGGGGAAAATCCATTCCTTGCCTCTTCCAGCTTCTGGTGGCATCTGGTATTCCTTGGCTTGTGGCTGCGTCACTCCAGTCTCTACCTCTGTGGTCACATGGCTTTCTTCTCTTCTGTCTGTAGTCAAATCTCCCTCTGCATCTCTAAGGACACTTCTGATTGCAGTTAGGGCTCACCTGGATAATCCAGAAAAATCTCTTTACCTCCAATTGTTACTTAGTCACATCTGCTAAAACCCCTTTTCCCCATAAGGTAACATTTACAGGTTCCAGTGATTAGGACTAGGATATCTTTGGGGGCATTTTCCTGTCTAGCACAATGTGCACGCATTAACTCCACAAATATTTGTGCAAGACACTGAACAAGGTATGGGAGTGGCTGCAGTAAGCCCGGACATGGTACCCGCCCTAAAGGAACTTACGGTTGGGTGAGAAAGCCAGGTAATAAACCAGCAATTGAAGTCTACAATGAAGAGAAGCCCATGGCACTAAAGGGACCTGAGTTTGAGGGTGTCAGGGAAGGGAGGCAGTAGCGTGTCATTTGCAACTTGAAAGATAAATGGGCGTTGGCTGAGGGGTGACACGGGGAGGAAGGAAGCCAAACAGACTTCCATACTTCATATGTCCTTTAAAGTACAACATAGTTTAGTTCTCCTTATGTGCACGGCACTCTCTTATACTTGAACCTTCGTTCATCTTTGGGCCCTTACACATGCTGTTACCTCTTTGTGGAACACCTTGCCACTTCATTCTCAAACTCTGCTGGTCTTAGTCTGAGTGCATTGTGCTTTCGTAGCACTCCCTGCTTCCCCTGCCACGACCCTTAACCCAATTCTAACTGTCCGTTTACTTGTATAAATCCTCCATGAATTTGTTACTTCTGAGAAATCCTGGTTTTTGACTGGCTTCGCTGCTATGGCAGTGCTAGCTTCCCATCTCCTAGTAGAGGATCTGGCACCTAGCTGATGCCAATAAATATTTGTTGAGTGAATGAGTAAGTGAATGAATGAACACAGCTGGTGGGGAACGTCCATCCAGGTGATTAGCATTCACTTACCAATCCTTGGTTTTGCATTGAACTTTTATGAAATATGCAGCTTACCGAGGTAGACTGCACATTAGAGTTAACATAGGTCAGACAGATGCAGGTTCAAGATTAGTTTTTCTGCCATTCTTGATTGTATAACTACATATCACCTAACATCCTGTGGGCTCGTTTTTGTTTTTTGGTCTCTAAAATTCCCAGCTTGGATTAAAGTATTTCTAAGGTCTTTTTCTATCCTGCATTTCCATGATTCTTGCCATTTCCCAATCAGACCATTTCTTTGTTTGTGCACGTCTCTCTCTGTTTGGAAGGCTTTTTCTCCTCTTGTCTCCCTTGGAGACCTCCTAATAACCCCTTAAGGCAGAGCTCAGATATCTGCTGCTCCCACTTGTCCCCTAAGGCTGGCAGGCCTCCTCACTCTTCTTCTCAGAATGCACTGCAAGCATCACTCTTATAGGATGTACCACATTGTACATAATTGCTTATGTGTTTCCTATCGACATCCTTCCCCAACTCTTCACCCTCAAATAGGATGACAGCTCCCCAAAGCAGGCCTGACATTTTCATGTTTTAAATCTCTTTGTATCCCTACTCCTGAGTGCAATTCCAGCATCAATTGACTTAATTCTTTTGCCTTTTCTCCCATGTTACATATGAGCTTTTTAGAATACAAGGTAAGAAGGGAAGAGTGATTATATCATGGCAAGTCAGTAGCAACTGGGTAGCAGCAGTGCACTGCGATCAGGCAGCTTATACAACTGCTCTGGTCAGCTATGTAAGTTCAGTCCAAATGGTTACTTTGTGTAAATATAATTCTTAATATCTTATCATCAGTAGATGGACTTGGCTGAGGCTGCTCAGAGCAGGGAAGGGATGCATAGCTTACTTCTTAGAAGGAAGTAACAGGTATTAACCTTTTTGAGCTACCTGGATCCATTTAGTAACTTACTTTTAGTAAGTTGCTTAAATAGAAACTTAGTGGCCCAGAAAGTTAGCACATCTGCCTAAAAGTAAGCAATTTACTCCCTTCTCAGTTATGGGATTAGTTCTTAATGGCCTCTTTAAATCTTAATGTCTTCCTCAGTGTGTGGAACAGCGTAGTCTTTTATGGTATTCTAACTTAAGCATTTCAGATCAAATCACATATATTTATTGAGCTCTGTGCAAAGCATGGTGCTTAGCTGTAGGGCGTACAAAGATGAATAAGATATAGCTGCTATCATTAAGGAGGGTACTATCTTATTTGGTACACAAGACAGATGTGTGAGAAATTAAATAATAAAACATGATTTAAATAACAATTTGAGAGACTCATTGAAAAGATTTCACAAGGTAGTAAGTGCTTAATTGGCAGATTAATTATTCAGACTACATATAGCAGGCATTCCAGAGAGTGGGGAGAACCCTTTAGGTTAGTAAGGCCTTCCGAAGAAGGAAGGATTTCAGTTAGGGCTTCAAAAATGTCTCGTAAGGGAGAAGGAATTTGTATTATCTGGGGAAGTGAGTAGGAACGGCCTGTTACCTGGTAGGACAGGTAACACTCTCAGGAAGTAGTAGGTAGTGCGTTGTCTTAGGTTGTGCTGTTAAAACAAAATGCCACATCCTAGGTAGCTTATAAACAACAGAAATTTATTTCTTACAGTTTGAGAGGCTGAAAATTCTGAGATCGGGGTGCCAGCATGGGCGGGTGAGGGCCCTCTTCTGGTTGCAGACTTCTCATTGTATCCTCACACGTTGGAAAGGGTGAGGGAGCTCTCTCTTGGGCCTTTTGTATAAGGGTATTCATCTCATTCATGAGGGCCACACCTTCATGACCTAATCACCTCCCAAAGACCCCACCTCCAATACCATCACATTAGGCTTTAGGATTTCGACATATGAATTTTGAGGGACACAAACATTCAGATCATAGTATAGATCAAACGCCAGGATCAGACATGGAAATTGCTGGGAGAGAGTTCAGTCTGTAATATAGCATCTAGAGGGAAACAGCCAACAACATGTGACATAGTCTTGGTAAGAAGTCAGTATCAAGAGATCTAGCATAAAGAAGATGTCAAGATAACTGACTGTACAGAGATAATAGTTAATTATAGCAACAATGACAATTAAACAACAATGGCAGCAGCAGTAATCAATAATTTTGAGGTGTTTGCTAAGTGCCAGGCACATATACATGATCTAATTTCCTATATTAGTTCTTCTAATCCTCACTAATTTATAGATTAGGTACTAATATAATTCCCATTTTACAGAAGAAGATTTTGAGACACCAATCTACACGCAGATGTTACTAACCAGTCAAATGGCATAAAGAAATTCTGCCCACAAACAGTACCAGTACCTGGGCAAAGACTGTCTTGGCAAACATCTAGCCCTACAAGGATCTGAAACTTTTAAGTAGGTTGTTAAGAGATGATTTAATACACAAGGGTCATTACTCTGGCCTGAATCATCCATTCACCATGTATTCATCAGCCCATGAATTTAAGTCACAACAACCCAGTGGTGCCTGTGCCATCTGACTAGACTTCTCGGTACTTAGACTCTATTTCTGCCCTTTCTATCCTTCTAGCTCTGAGACTCTGCCTTGATTCCTGACTGCAGCTTCTGCACTGGTTTTGCATTTACTCTCTCCAGTCTTCAAACTCAGTATTTACCAGTAGATATTGACTTGACTATTGTCTTGATTGTTGGCCTGTTGGCCTGTCTCTAGCAGTAAGTTCTAGTTTCCATTCCAACCCCCAAACTCAGTCCTGTGGGACCCAACACTCTCCTTACCCCGTATTCCACACAGGCCAACTCTACAGCTCCTTCCTCACTATTCTCCTAAGTGGAGATAGGGGAGATGGGAATATGAGTGGGTTCAGACATAAAAAATACTGATCTGTGTTTGGGAATCAGTGAATTTGCCTGGAGCAGAGTTCTTCGAGGGAACGGAGGGAGACAAGTCTGATATTGTCCATGGAGACTGAGATGGCGAGCGACCTAACTTGAAATACTTGAAATGTAACATTTCTAGCAATAAGATTTAATGTGAAAATAATCACAAAACTAACACAGCAATGTGTTTTAAATGCTCCAACTCTGGGTTATCTTTGCAAAATTAAAGTCACACGAGGGATCTATTTTAGGCAGATTTTTCTTTCCAGTTTCGAGGAACAAATACAACTTCAGGATATCTTAGATTAATGTTTCTTAAGGGGCGATTCATTGAAATATCAGGCTCAGATACATAAAATGAAGATTCCTAGGTCATGCCCCCGGGCTGCTAGATCAGAAACTTTTGGGGGTTGGTGGTAGTAGATTTTGAATTCCCACCTCAGGTGGTTATTGAGTACAAGAAATTTTTAATGAAGGGAAGACCAATAAACACTGCAGCCACATGATCAGGCGTTACAGAAACAATAAGAACTTTTGTGAGTCATTGTGATTCTAGTGATAGTTTTTGTCTCTTTAGCAGTATTGTTACTTAATATTTCACCACTATGACTCTGCTTTTTTATTCTCAGTCACAACCTCTGTAGCCCTTACAGCTAGTATTCTCTTTTCTCCTACTTGTTACCTACTGATTTTTGCTTACTTATGGTTTCTACTACCTAATAGCTTGTACCGTCTCATACCTGTGCTTCCTGCCTTTTCTCTCGATTTCTGTCTGCTCTGCCTTTCCTCTCAACTGATATTTTTGTCATTGTCTGGGAGAAAGTTGCACAAAGCCTTAAATCAGAGATTAGGAGATCTCTGCATGAGATAATGCTCATAGTTTTTATTCATTTTTATTTTCCATCCTCATGAATAATTTTAATATTTGCAGGATTATAGAGGAAATACAACTGTGATTTATAGTTCCCAAGTTATGTATTTAAAATCACATAGTCTGTCATGTTTTCCCCATCTCCCTCGAACGCTACACATGCCCTGCATTTAAACTCTACAATAGAGATAACCGGACTTATTTAGTTGGTGACTTTCCCAGGTATAGCAGCTCTGTTAGCAGAGGTCTCATGCCTTTCACATGTCCCTTGCCAGCCTTGCGTCTGGTACCCATCCTTGTTCCAATTCACTGTAGCCAGAGTAGTTAGGTCACAAGGTCAGCTTTCCTTAAAAAAAGAAACCATGGACCAGTCAAGAACTTAGAACATAAACATCCCTCTCTGATCCATAGCCGCATTAGTTGAGTATTTGGTGATTTGGGGATAGACCATTTTGTGTGTGAGTGTGTGTGTGTGTGTGTGTGTGTGCGTGTGTGTGTGTGTGTATGTGTTGTATTTGTGAAAATATAGTCTAATAACATCATTGCCTGCCTCAAGTATTTGGATTCACTTGAGGATGGCTCTGGACACAGAAAAAGCTCACGGTTGGCTACCTCCCTGTGTATTTGTCACCATGGCTTTACAGTAGAAATGCAAAGATAGGGCTGAGCATATTCCAAGAGTCACACACTACTAATTCTCTATTCCATAGAGGCTGGATGCACATTAAAGATTCATGAACCTTTATTTCAAGTGCTAGCTAAAAACAAGACAATAAAGTTGCTTGAATGATTCCATAGATATCAAAAAATCACAGGCCTATAGCTTCTTAATCAGTTACATGCTAGGTTCCTTGAGAAACCATGCATTATTATTTATAGCAGGCTTGTCAATTGATTATTATGGACTGTACTTCAAAAAAATAGGAAGCCTTGATTTATAAGCATCTGTTTTCTCACAGTGCATATGAAATGCTGGTGTCCACTGTGTTCATGAGAAAAGAAAAATTATTCAACCCATGTCATGATGGCCATATTATGGGAAAATCTAAATGGACAATTATTTTCCTGAACACTGGCTATTAAACATATTACATGGAGCGTGAAACTTTTATTCAAAAAGGATTGCGAAGTTTATATTCTGTAAAATCTTTTCTACTGGCATTACTGTGCATATTTACTAAACACAGGAAGTTCCCAATTGTTCACTCAACAAATATTTATCAAGAGTCTATTATGTTCCAGACATTATGTGCCAGACACTAGCAAGGTAAAGTCCCTCTTTCATGGAGCTTACCTCCCAGTAGAGGAGAGCCGGAAAAAATAAGATGATTTCAGATAGTGGGAAGTGGCAGGAAGAAAATAAATTAGAGTAATGGACAAAAGCGTAAGGGGCATGGGGGTGTGTGGAGTACTTTAACTAGACAGCTACTCTAACTAGAAAGGCCAGGAATGGATGCTCAAAGGAGGCAAAATCTGAGCTGAGACCTGGATGAAGAGCAACCGGAACACTTATTTAATGCTGGTGAAAGTACATATTAATACAACACTTTGGCATAAACGATGGGAAGTTGAAGACACACACGCCCTATGACTTAGAAATTCCTCGTCCAGGTATAACTCAACAGAAATGGTAGCAAGCTTGTGACAAGAATTATGTACAAGGACTGCCTGTCTACTTATATACTTAGTAATGATGCTCACATTTGTGCTAGCCTCATTAGAGCTCAGCACTGAGGGTTTGCCGTTGGGAAGTGTTGTACCACATTTCTGACTGCTATTGATTTACTGAAAAATATATTGCTCCAAACACCTACAGTGTTTCACAGTCTCAAACTGTGAACAACTCAAATGTCCATCCACACTAGAATGCATATATAAATTGTGTTACTTCATATGATGGAATACTTTACAGCAATGAAGATGAATGAATTACATCTACATACTCATCGTAGATGCATCGCACAGTGATAAGTGAAGGAAGCCAGACACAAAAGAACACTTGGTGTGTAATTCCATTTATATAAAGTTCAAAAAGGAGGCAAAGCTATATATACCCTAGGGTTTAGGGGATGCAAGCTCAGGTGGTCATCTGAAAACAGGCAGAGTGGTGATGGCTGTATAGGTCAGGATAGTAGTTACCTCTAGAAGACTGGGGTTAGTGCTCAGAAGCGGATGGGTAGGAAGCTTTGGGGTGCTGGCAATGTCTGTTGACTTGCAGAATAATCCCCCTATCTTGACAGTCTCCATTGACCTGGGTTATAGTTATATAGATCTTCCCTTTGTGATGCTTCATGGAACTCCACATTATTATTTTGTGCATATAGGTATTGTACTTCACAGAAGAAAAAAATTTGTAAAAGCACAACCTATGCATAATTGAGTACTAATTGTACAGTAGCATGAAAACAAAATCAAAGCTTACTACTCAAACTATTTTTTAAAAATTGTTGATGAGATTTTAATCTTGCATTTAAGGTGTTTCAATTATTAAATACAAATATGATTTTTATCTACAATAGAAAACTCTTATATTTTATTAATTTTTAATTTTCTACCTCATTGCTGTTTACCTGTGAAAGATGATGATGAGTGATTTATTCTTTTTTTTTAACATCTTTATTGGAGTATAATTGCTTTACAATTATGTGTTAGTTTCTGCTTTATAACAAAGTGAATCAGTTATACATATACACACGTTCCCGTATCTCTTCCCTCTTGCGTCTCCCTCCCTCGAGTGATTTATTCTTACCTTAAGCCATACCAGAAGGTATTCTAGTAGATTAGCGACAAGAACAGAAAGTAACATTTTATATAATACCCTTTATGCTGAGAATGCCTTAAGGCACTTTACAGAGTAAACATTGGTAGTGAATAACCTTGAACAAATTTTCCCTTTGTAACTCATTTAAAACTCTCTACATATCAAATAAGGAAATGTTGGCCAGAATGCAAGGCTTCTGTTATTATTAATATTTATTTCCAAGCCTACTAGGGGGATATATATAATAAAACACCATGCTGAAATAACAAAGGTCAACAATCATGAAAAAAGATTTACCTGTCTACTAATCTACTTGGTAAGGATGCTCATATTTGTGATGACATCACGATGCTTATTACTAAGTGTCAGGGGTTGGGATGTGTTATACAACTGACAACTATTGATTCCTCTATAACTTAATGCCCAATCCACTATGATGCATGGGACTGCCAGGGTGTACAGCAATCTCATTACAAAGGAAAACCCTGCATATTTTTTCTTTGTTCTGTAATTTCTTTTTTCCTGTGTGTATGTTTGTGTGTATGTACATGTACACGTGTCTCCACAAAAAATGTACTGTATTAATTAGAGATTATCACCTAAAGAGATAAAATTTATTAGAAGCCCTTAGCCACCCTTGGTCTCTCTCTCCAGCATCTCAAACATGGAGCTCAAAGTTTGCTAAGACAGGGGTGAACTAAATTGCATTAGGAACCCAGGTTCCCTCTAGGACAGAAAGGATTGAGATGTCCCAAAAAAGTGTTATAAAAACCTACTGAGGCAGAGCTGTTGGTCCTGAGTAAGGCCTAGTGCTACAGTAGGTATAGAAACTTCACTGACAAAATTATGAGATAAAATTACTGTAGAAGGTAAAAAGACTTAAAACTAGAGGATTGGCTTGGGTAACGAGACAGATGGTTAAAGCACAATGATTTTTCTGGGGCCAGTGAGGCAGTAGACACCAGAACCTATGTATACCTGCAACCAGATGGCAGACTTGAGTGCTGGGGAAGTGTCTGAGTAGCAGATTCTAAAACTGCAAGGCAAGGAACCCAGACCAGAGAAGGCTCTTCCTCTCTTACTCTAAGAAGCACTAGTGCAGACCTGTCAGGAGTCTCTGCCATGGTGGTAGCTCGCTCAGCTGCTTGCTTTGGGGTGAACCAGCCAGGATTTATGCCCTTGGAGAAGCAACACCAGAAACAAATGGAGAATTGCTTCAGACAGTCTTGGGAAGGGGCTTGTCTGAGGCTGCAGTTCTGGGGAAGTGTGGTCCCTGGAACAGCAACATTAGAATTACCCAGGAGCTTGTTAGAAATGCATGTTCTAAGGTCCCCCTCCAGACCTACCAAATCAGCATCCCTGAGGGTGAGGCTCAGCATTTTGTATTTTAATAAGTCCTCCAAGTCATTCTGATCAAAGGCAAAGGTTGAGAACCACTAACTTAGAGCAACCAGCTTATGGTAGAGGTGGTAGAATCCTCTAGCTTCAAGGGTCTAACAACAGGGTCAAAACCACCAGGAGTGTCCCTTTAAGTCTCTATAGGTGGCGACTATGAGCTCTTGTAGTGGTGACAGCATCAGCAATTAGTGACAACATCAGGGGCCAATGTGCTGTCTAGGTGATGGTGGCAAAAACAGCATTGTGTTAACTTCTGGAGAAACCCAAACTTCATGCTGAGCTTCCGTCAGCCTGAAGGGAGCTTGGCTTCGATGTGACTTAAGGTTAGATCAGATGGAACTCTGGATTCTAGAAAGCAGTCTGGGGGGCTTTTTGAACATTCAGGAGAGGGGGATCCGGGAGGAGGAGAGACTGAACTCTTTCTAATCTGTGATGAAGGGGTCCCGGTGCTGCATGGTGCAGCACTGGGGGTTGTCTTTTGTACCTAAACCCGTAAGGGGAGATAGCCTAATTATGCAAGGAGGTATTTTCATTTCTCCATTTACATTTGTAGTCAGTTTTGTTTAAAATGTTAAAACTTGAAACATTTATATTGATTAATTCAAGGATCAGCCTCCCGATTTACGGTATTCCTGACACCACATTGGCATGTCTAAGATGGCCTTCTGTCTAGTAGATGTTAGCAAGGAAGGAGTTGGTTCTCCTCTCTGGAAGCAGCCACCCAGGCAAAGCACTCAGTGGAAACATGCTGCCTTTAGTTTCTCAGGAAAATAGAACTGAACTCAACATCGCCTTCAGGAAGAAAACTTAATACTCACTGCAAGAAAGATGACAGGGCCTTTGTCATGCTTATCTATGGCTTACGTTATAAGAGTTAACATTTTTAAAAATGTGAAACAGCATGAGGACATTATTAAGATCTAGTATAAAACAGTGCAAAGCTGAGACTAGAGAAGCTTGAGGAAACTGAAGGTATTTACGGAAGGTCTCCTCTGCCTTGATTTTTAAATACTTCGTGCAACTTATTTCTCCTCTAAGGAAGACTGAAGGAAAAAATGAATTCTCATACCTTAACTATAAAACTACCTCCGATGTTAAAAAATGTTGTTATAGCTAAGCCTGGCACCATTATTTTGTATTTTACATTCTCATTAATTTCTCTCATTTTTCCGCAACTGAAGAATACATTACATCATCTCCATATTAAAGGACTGCAGGAAGCTATAGACTTCTCTGCAAAGTTTTTGAAATGGTGGAAACAGCCATACTCATAAATTGATGGTGCTTAAAATGATTACGAGCTGTATAATCTTACTTTAATGATTCTTAGCATATAAATGAGAGCAGAATTTGTTCTAAGCAAGTTATTGCTATACTGGCACTTCTTCAGTGGGGCTGCTGGAGTCCCTGACTCTATATGATTGTCTATGTCTTATGGTACAGAATAAGTTAATAGTATATTTCTTTACCTAGTCAAAATCTAGATAGCCTCACAAAGTAATATTGACTTTTTTCAGAATTATCAACAAACAGCAGATCACAATGAATAATTCTGATTTGAAATATGGTAGGACCCCAAATCTAGCTAACTGCAGAATACTGTGAGATGCTTTCATATATGTCTTCATATATATGCCCACCCCTAGAGATTTTGATTTATTACGTCTGGGAAGGAACCTGAGTATTTGAATTAAACAAATTCCCAGATGTTTCTGTTATTAAACAGACTTGACAACCACTGAAATTATCTATCTATCTATCTATCTATCTATCTATCTATCTATCTATCTATATCTAACTATAATCTATTGATCTATATCCATATAGATATACAGATTATATCTAAAACTTCTTCCTAACTTTATAGTTTACAAAATATATTCTTAGATAATTACACGAACCACATAATAAATGTTGAGGCAAGTAGGGATATTTAAGGGCAAAGACCTGAAACTCAAAGAGGTTCTCTTGGTTTGAGGTTACAGCAATGGGCTTCAAACCCATGTCTTCTTGTCGCGGAATTTGAGCCCTTTTCTTGTAACATGCAGGGCTACAGTAAAGTCTTGCCAGCAGTTCAATGCCATCTTCCTCCTTCAGAAGGGTGTGGACAACACAGGCTCTTGCGACTGGGAGAGGTGGGAGGAGATAGGGAGAAAAGCCACCACTTTATTTTCTCCAGAATACCTCAGTAGTCTATGCATTCAGCAAAGTGATAACCAAGAATATTCAATGGTTATGTCTATACTAAGGGTTCTTGACCCAGTGGGTACTGGAATCCCAGAAGATACATGTATGGGTTTCAGAAGGTCTGTGAACCTTCCAAAATTATATGTAAAATTTTGTACTTGTGAGTAGTTGAAACATTAGTTTTTTTGGTACTCTAGTCTGCTGCATTCCACATTCTTTCAGTAATAACATCACCCCCATTGATGAGTTATATTCTTTTTGTGTATAACTTCTTCCTCATTGGAAACACTCTGGTAGGCTATTAATGAAGGTGCCCTACACATATCCAGCCCACGCCTAGGCATATGACACACGTGAAACTAATTAAACTATCACATTTTCTAATTTGAATAATGAACCAGGTAATACAAGACTGAAATCATTTGGTATTTATTCATTGTAGCAGAGGGGCCCGAGCAATTCCTATAACTGGGACCCTTTAGAACTGCTTGGTTCCTAATTTTTAGTCAATTTGTCAGCCTCTCCTCTGTATCTGTGAATTCCCCATATGCTTCCATAAATTATTTTTGTCTGTGCAATCAAAAGTGGTTCTGTGACTTGCAACCAAAGAGCTCTAGTGACTGTAAAACTTTTTTCCTGGGGAGAAGGTTCAAAACTTTCATTAGAACTTCATTTCAGTCAGTGACCTCCAGAAAGCTAAGTGTTGCTGGTCTGGAGCAACTGGGAAGGGATTTGGCACTGTTCTGGGAGGTGGTTGTGGGCAGGGGGCTAGACTGGGCTCTCTATAGAATTTGAGTGGTGAGAGCAAAATCTCACGGTACCCCTTCCTCTTCTGAGCTGCATCTCCATTTTAGGGGTGATACTATCAGCTCAGGTGGCACTGAAAGTGAAACTGCCCCACTTTGAAGAGTCACTTTTTCTCTTCACATCTCCTGCCCCACTCCTCATCTCCCGCTGGCACACGAATCTATTTTCCTTCCTTGTATAAGAAGTGCTTACCTAAATCAGTATTACTCAAAATGTGGTTAGGGGCTCATCCACATCAGAATCACCTAGGGTCATGAAAAGTCTATATTCCTGTGCCTTTCCTGCTGTTACAATAGAGGAACTGTCCCTATTTCTCTGTAAGGCAGTTCTTCCACTTGTGCTCTGGGTTTTATCACCTCTAACCCACCCAAGAACTGTTCATCACAGATATCCCCCTGAATCTTCTGCATCATCAAATTCTGTCAATTGGATCTTTCCCCTCAGTATATAAACATGTTATATTAACTCCAGTCTTAAAACTGTTCTCTAGACTGCTGTTCCCATGTAGCTACTGCCCCATATACTTCTGATCCCCTTTTAGCAACCCCTCTTGAAAATCTCTCTATATTTTCTCTTCTCATTCTTCCCCGGGTCAAATTCAAGCAGGCTTTTGTTCCCACTACTCCAAGAAAATTTTATTTACGAAGGTTACTAATAACCTCAGTTTTGTTGAACCCAGTGGTCAGTTCTTACCTTCCAGCAGCCTTTTTACCTATTGATCACTTTCTTATTTTTTTTTTTTCTGGCTGCGAGGCTTGTGGGATCTCAGTTCCCCAACCAGAGATTGAACCCGGGCCACACCTGTGAAAGCCTGGAATCCTAACCTCTAGGCCACGAGAGAACTCCTAATCACTTTCTTATTCTTTTTTTTTTTTTTTTTTTTTTTGCGGTACGCGGGCCTCTCACTGTTGTGGCCTCTCCCGTTGCGGAGCACAGGCTCCGGAAGCGCAGGCTCAGCGGCCATGGCTCACGGGCCCCGGCCCTCCGCCGCATGTGGGATCCTCCCGGACCGGGGCACGAACCCGTGTCCCCTGCATCGGCAGGCAGACTCTCAACCACTGCGCCACCAGGGAAGCCCCACTTTCTTATTCTTGAAAAACTTTCTTCACTGTCTTCAGAGACAACATGCTGACTTGGTTTCTCTCCTACTGAAGTGGCTTATTTTTCCTTGATTTTTCCCTTGCTCCTTATCTATAAATTGCAGAGAACCAAACAGTTCATTCCTCTGCTTTCTTAATCTAGTCTCACTTCCGAGGTGAACTTTTCCACTTTTGAGTCCCCCTGACCTTTGCCCTGAACGCCAGTCTTTAATATTCAGCTGCCTCCTCAACATCTCCGCTTAAACATCTAATACACATTTCAAACTTAACTCTTACGTGTATGTCTTCCTTCAACTCTGCTCCTCCCCTAGGGTACCCCAGTTCGGTCAATGGTACCGCTATGCATTTAATTGTTCAGGTTCAAAAACTCAGAGCCGTCTTCTTTTTTCTTTTTTTACATACTCCATAGCCAATCCATGAGCAAATCCTATTGGCTCATCTTATGAAATATTTAGGCTCCAATCACTTTTCATCTTCAATACTCCCACTATAGTCACCACCATCTCCTGCCTGGACTATTGAAATAGCCTCCTGGCTTGTCTCTCCCATCCCCCAGTGTACCCTCTTTCAACTTCCCACATAATAAACTGAATGATCATTTTGAAAGGTAGTATATCGGATCATATAATATACTACTCAAAAGTTTTCCAGTGGTTTCCATCATATGCAACATAAACTCCAAAATCCTTACCATGGTCTGTGATGCCCTATGGACTGCTCTGTGCCTCAGTCTGGCCTCATCTCCCACCACACTTCTCATTCACTCTCCTTTAGCCTGATGGGCCTTCTTGCTGTTCTTGGAACATGTCAAATTTTTTCCTGTTTCAGAGACTTTATCCTTATCGTTCCTTCTGCATGGAAGGCCATTCCGCCCAGATATTCAAGTTCAATTCAAGTCTCTCTTTAAATGCTCTCTCTCAGAGACGTCATCCCTGACCGTCCTATCTGAATTAGTCTCCCCAGGCTTCTAACATGCTGGTGGTGTTCTAGTTCTTGACCTGAGTAGTGGACAGAGAGGTCTTTACTTATGAATATATGTCATATTATAAATTTATGGTTTTTATTTGATATTATATTTCACAGTAAAAAGGATTTTAAAATGGAGGGAGGCAACTGTTAAAGAAATAATTTTAAAGATTTCCCCAGAGCTGAAGGCCATGAGTTTCCAGATTGGAAGAACTCAGCGAGAAATCAGCCTGATGGGTGAAAAAAGACACAAACTAAGACACATGGTCCAGGCTGCAGGGTGGAGAAGGGAAAGGAGTGGCTATGGGAGATGAGGTTGGAGGTTTTGAAGGACGTGGGGACATGAGATGGGAGTGGTTCAGAGAGAGATGGCAGGAGCTTGGACCAAGTTTTCAAGGCTGAAGGTGCTTTCCAGAGCTTTTCTGTTCTTTAGTGATCTCTTGATTCCTAACTTGCTGACTCTTAATCAGCTTTTCCTTGAGAGTCTTTTCAAAGCTGACCTTTCACCCCAGGTTCCTCAGGTCTCTTTCCAGTTTTTATCAATTCTCTGGGACAAGACCTTCTCCTGCAGTGAGAAAGCCGGGGTCATCAGACATGCACACGCTCTTCACTTTAAGATTTCTCTAGTCCTACTCTTTCTTTGTTGTTTCTGGTATAAAATTTCTTGCTTTTATTTGCCAGGAATTCTTTTCATTCTTGTCTCCATTTATCCCCCACCACTCCTTGAATACCGTCCCTGCTTAATTTTTCCTTAGAGCACTTATCACAATCTCCCACTTGAAAGACTGTAAGCCTTAGAGTCTTTGCCTCCTCATTGCTTGTCCCAGCTCCTAGAACAGTGGCTGGCACATAATAGGTGTTCAATAAATAATTGCTAAATGGACAAATGAATCTTAGGATCTCTGCACAATTATGTTCAAATGTTTCACAAGAAGCAAGATAGAGAAGTGAGCATAATTTAATAATTATTATTTCTCAAGGAACTTTCACTTTCGCTTTTATACATACAGTATTTTACTTTTTTTCTTTAGGTGTGTTAATGTTTATGATGAAAAATAAAGACACTTCCATTTAAAATAAATAAGATATTATGGTTCACTACTCTTTACCTGCTTAGAATGCTTATTTTTCTTTTATAGCACATCATTGTCTAAAATTATATCATATATTTATTTGTTTATTGTTCATCTCCCTGTCTTGAATGTCAGCTCCAGAAGAGCAGAGACTTTCTCTTGTTCATGGCTGTATCCCGTCTGCCTTGAACACTGATTGGCACATAGCAGGTACTTAAATAAATTTTAATTCTCATCTCAAACGTACTGCTGAATCAGAATCTTTGTGATGTTACCCAGGAATCTGCATTTTTAAATAAGTTCCATAGATGAGCTTTAAAATCTGAGAGCCATTTATCAAAATAATCACTACTAGATCAATAAATATAGGGCTACCAAATATTGGTGAATTTAGGAATGGTCTCTGATTCTGTTCTTTTAAACCAAATTACCTTATTTGAAGAACAGATTGAGAAATTGGACAATCTATAAAAGGGTAAGAATAGAAGTGCTTTCTTCTTATTGCCCAATTGTACTGTCAAAATCAGGTAGAAGGAACAGCTCCCTTCGGCCTTTAACTTAACACTTACAACTAGTGTGTTCACTTTTTTCCTGTTCTATTCAGAATTAAAAACAAAAACAAAAACAGACAGAACTGTTGGGTGTTTAGATATTGTAAATTACATGAGTTTAACCTACTTGTAAGCTTTGTGAATTTTAAATATTCTTCATTTTATAAGGTAGATGTGTAAAGTATATCACATCTGGACAGAAATAAATCTTGTTGACAGGAAATTCTGTTAGGAAAGCTTCTTACCTCATTTTGTCCACTTTGGGATCCAAGTATCTATATACATAACAGTTAGAGGTGTTCTTTATCACCTTTGTGAAGGTGATAAGAGGAATTTTTGGAGGATTACTCAACCCACAGTCTATAATGACAAGTATTTACAACCTGTTATACATATCTATCTATCTCAAAGTAAAAAGATTATGCTGTCAGTCTTTAGCTTCTTCTCACTTTGGAAATTGAATTAGCCCTTCTCCCATGATGAGGGAGCAGTCCTGGATTCTCTTCTTTCAGCCCCTTATGTGTTTGCTTCTTGAGAGGGACCCTTAGGACCTGGTCTCAGGTTTTGCTTACGTCTTTATCTTTCAGTCAAGTCTCTTAAGACTTGAACCTCTATCGGAGGGCATATATGGGAAGTTTTGCTCCCTTTCAAGGTATTCTCGAAATTGTTGGTTATGGTTATATTTTTTCACTTCCTGCCTGGTACACCAAAATGAAAATGGGTATCTCTTGCATTGGTCAAACGCATGAAAATGATTGTGATGATTTAAAAACACATCTGTAGGGGCTTCCCTGGTGGCGCAGTGGTTGAGAGTCCGCCTGCCGATGCAGGGGACACGGGTTCGTGCCCCGGTCCGGGAAGATCCCATATGCCGCAGAGCGGCTGGGCCCGTGAGCCATGGCCGCTGAGCCCGCGCGTCCGGAGCCTGTGCTCCGCAACGGGAGAGACCACAACGGTGAGAGGCCCGCGTACCGCAAAAAAAAAAAAAACACATCTGTAAATTCTTTTGACACTTTTCCTGTCAAGAAGTGAACACTTATTCCCTTGACCTGTGGAGTGGCCATAGAGACCCACTTTTAAAGAATACCATGTGGCAGAAGTGACTCTCCGTGAAATCTAGTCTAGGTTGGAAAAGGCTTGACTTTCTCTCTTGGGACACTCACTTTGGAATCCAGCACCATGTTCTGAGGAAGCCTGGGCCACATAGAGAGGCCTAGTTGACAGCTCCGCTCAAGATCCCAACCTCACTCCCTTCCTTCTGAGAACAGAGCTGTGGTCAGCTGGCTGGGGTGGGACTGGGGGTGACATACCCTTTGAGCACACTGCAAAACGCATTGGGGGGCTTTATGAGTGCTCTCAAGTGCACATGATCACGTTCTAGTATGGGGCTGATTCTCTAAGGCCTGTTCTTGCTTGCTGATTTATAACTCAAGATTTACGTCTAGGCCGGTATTCAACTTGGATGGAGGTGCAATAAGAAGGGAGAGGACATGGCAGTTGGAGGGTGTTGCGTGTTCTGTGGACAAAGTATCACAAACTCAAGTTGGGCATTCATAGCGGGAAAGGGCCAATGGCATGGGTGCCAGGCACCCCAGTAACAGCGTGTGTCTATTCCAGAAAAAACAAAATGCCCACCAACAAGTCAGTAACAACCGCCAGACATGTGGGTAAGGAGGCCTTGGAGGTGCCTCCACTCCAGCCACCATTTGACTGCAACAGCATGAAGACTGGAACTACATTGACTAGCTGAACCCAGTCAACCCTCAGACCTGTGAGAGATAATAATGATTGGTGTAGTCCGACACCACGAAATTTGGCTTGTTTCATGAGCTAGCTATAGATAACTGAAACAGCCATGATACTCCCTTGGTGAAACTTAAGTTCGAGCTGGGCATCTTTTACTTTGTGAAGCCTGTGCCTTTTTCCTCTCTGAAGTTTATAATGCAAAATGCTGACTCATGTTGAGTAATGTTTCTTAGAGAAAGTGGGCCTGAAAGAGAATTAGGGACCAAAGGAGACAATAGAGTGGCACCATTTTTCTTCAACATAAAAAGAAGCAACTTGGGAGCTGCAGAGAATTCAGAAGAACGGAGAACTCGGGGGGAAAACAGTGACGGAAGGAAAGCCGATTACTGGGCTGAGGGCATGGCCCTAACAGGTGGCCTCCACCTCCTTCTCACCTCACTCCCATCCAGTGTCCTCACTGTGGCCCAAATAATCTCTCTAAAGCATCAAGCCCATCACTTACCTATTTAAAAGTCTTAAATTCTCCCTGTTGCATTATTTTCAGGTTAAAAGCCAAGTTCCTTTGCATGGCACACCAGGATCCCAGAAGCCCGGCCTGTACTGGCGCCTGTCTCTGTAGCCTCAGGATTCCTCCCTTCCTCCTCCCACACTCTGTGCTTCAGTTATGTTCATCATGATTGCACCTTCCCCAAACATAATTTTGTCCTTGCTCTTCCTTCTTCTTGGAATGCCTTTCCCCTCCTTTTTTCCATAGTCAATTCCTATTCATCCTTAAAGTCCAGCTTCAATGTTGGCTTCTTCAATGTTGGTGGTGTTACATGCTCATTCTGTTGTATTCTCTAGGCCCCTGTGGTTACCTCTGCCCTAGGATTTCCTGCCTGGAATTGTCCTTGCCCATCTCCTTAACCGGCTGTGAGCTCCTTGAACCTCGTGGCTTTGCCTGTCAGAATCCCCAAAGTCCATCAGTCCAGCAAGTGACTCATGGTAAATAAACACTCAGGTATCCTCCATGATAAATGACCTAGAGTGGACAGTGAGTGGGGGGAGACTGGAGAAGGGTCAGCCATTGTTCCCAGTAACTAGGAAGAGAGTGTTATTGTGATAGCTAACACTTGCAGTTGGACTACTTTAAAGTGTAGAATAAAGTGAAACACATGGGGTCTCAGCTGTGAAATTGCTTTGGGGCAGACACTAGATGGAAATAAGATGGAGAAATCAAATGATTACAAATAAACTTTATCACAGTAAACTGACAGAATAAGCTACCAGTTATTTTTCTTTTTTCATCTTCTATGTTATATCACAAGAACGTTATCTTTCGCGCGTGAATTAAATTTATTTTGTATCCTATACAATTGTGTGGGGGTGGGGTGTGGGGTGTGTGCATGGGCTCGCGTGAAAGAAGGGTAATTTTACAGAGTGACAGCCGGTGGTGTGCTAGAGATACTCCTATGGGCTTGTAAGAGCCAATTGTTACATTTTCAGGAGTCTTGCAAGTCGGTTATTAAGCACAGCTTGAAATTAGCAGGGGTGGGAACATTTACATCCCAGAAAGTAGCAAGTGCTACAAGTCACAGCTCTCCTCCCCCTGTACCCAGCTGGCTGTTTAACATTTACTAGTTTATCACTGGATGCAGTCCTGTTTAACTCAGTATTTCTATGCTCAAAGACTGCACAAACTATTTCATCTTTTGTAACCTCACGAGAGATGAAAAATGACCTAGCAGAACCTATCACGTGTGTGGGCAGATGACAGGGAAAATGAAACCGTCCCTTCAGTGTATGACCAAAACTTGAAACTTTCACGGTTTTGTGTCACAAACGTATTCTCTATATAGTGGCAATTTGGGGGGTACATTCTACTGAGAGGACTGAAAAGGAGAAAGAGCTACGTTTTTCTGAAGTAAAACTTTTGACATACGACAGTGCAAGCAATGTATTCTTTACCTTTAAAAAAACTACGATAAAATGCTAAATGATTCAGATGTCAACTTATTCTTGAAAAACTTATCCGTTCCGTAAATATTCATCGAGTGCCTACGACGTGTAGAAGAGGCTGTAGTCGTAAACAGGATGAACACAGGTCTGCCCTTATGGAGTTCATAGTAAAACTGGGGAGACAGTAGGCAAATAATTACCTAAATTGTGTCACATGTTATGATAAAATTCAGAGGAAAAAGGAGGAAATACATGTAAAATAAAGCTTAAGCTTTAGGATGCAGTTGGCATTCCCCATGTACGTGTAAAGACGCTCAGGGGAAGTACATTTTGGCATGTTTTAAAAACTAATGGGAGGCCAAGGTGCCTAGACTATTAGATGAGAAGGAAACTGGTACAATGTGAGCCTGGAGACTTGGGTAGGAACAAGGCCATGGAGTGCCCTTGAGAAGGGTTTAAAAATTTTGGACTTTTTCCCGAGTATAATGGGAGGGCCATAAAGGGTTTTAAACTGAGGAGTGACATGCTTTAAAAGATTGCTGGGAACTGCTGTATGGAGAATGGATGGTGCAGGGGGCAAGGCACAAAAAACATAATGAAAGATGGTGCTGCTGTGAATTGGGACAGCAGGAAGTTGTCTAGGGGAAAGTTAGTGGGATAATTATTATGAGGCCACTTACACTGGCTGTCCTTTTTAATGACCTGGAAGAAGTGATAAAAATAATTTGATTACTCTTGCAGGCAGTAATAGGGAATTACCCATAAAAGTGGAAAAAGACATAATTTTTAAAGCTCTAGAAAAATTATAACTAGTTAAGAAATAAAACCATATTAATAGTGAAGGTCTGTGTGCACGTACATAAGGCATCTAATAATTTGTTGGCTCTCATGGAAAAATGCCTTGTGAACAACAGCACATCTTGTCCAGTATTGTATTGATTCTGAGAGCTCTCTATTTGGCTCCAGCTAGTTCCTAGTGCTTTTACGTCTACCTCTGCCAGAATGACTACTGACAATCTATTTAGTGGGCTCGCAGGAGGATGGCCATTCATGTTAAAAATTGGGAACAGCCTCACTTCTGCCGTGAAAGAATCAAAAGAATCCCCGAAGGTATCCAGTCAACAAGAAGCTGTATAAACAAGATGCCATCAAGAGTCTGCACAGAACAGAAAGTAAAAATAATTATTGAATGACCCAATTGGCCTAGAAAGCTTTATATAATGTTTGCTGCTTCTTATAACAGTTGAAGCATGGAAGAGTGATGAAATGCAACAGTCCAATGTTCAAGTCCCCAAAGTGTGAATATTCAGCCTTCATTATGTCCATTGGAGACAAATGAAAAATACGACTTGAATTGTTATGGAAAAAGCTTTAATTTAAGTTAATTAATTTGAGAATATTCTGTTCCGTCCTTCCAAATGAAAGATCATTTACCTTCTGTTACATAAGTTTAAGTCATACCGACTATAAACTGGCTGCTTCTTGTCTTAATTCCACTTAAACAGAGCAGATGGTCGCCTTAATGCAACCCATTTCATTCAGAATCACCCACAAATAAACAATACGGTTAGTTTGGCATATAGGGAAATTAATGTGCTGCTGACTAGTCATTAGGTTTGCAACTACAGTTTATTAATTTTGATTTTTATGATGATTACCTTTGTTACCAGGAGAGTAGGGTAATTGCCAGAGTGAGCCGTATGCATTTCACCCTCACCCAAACTAAAAATATTATTAGCGCTGCTACATTTCCTTTTCCCCAAGTTGAGAGATACATTTAAAAAATTAGGTTATGTCTGAAGATAAATAATATAAACAATTTGTGATGCTGATGGTGTATGTGGGATATGATGAGATTAGATGCTTGATTACAAACGTGGGTAATCCTGCACTGTCACATGGTTTACAAACAAACTGAGTTGGGTGAAAGATTTTTCAAATGCTGCAGTGAATTAGCCTCTTTGGAAAATAGTTTCTTTCAGGCTTTGTAGATGGGAGGCCATGAAATTACTGAACTGTGTCCTTTGGTGAGTTTGTTGGTCTGGACCCTATTGGGGGTCTGGTACCTTATAGTGTAACCCAGCGAGCAAGGTGGGGTCCTGGGTTTGCTACCGTGAGGAGTACTTTCCAGGTAGTGCTCAGTCTAAATTCTTTATAGTCCTTGAATAGCTGTGGGAAGGAACAAGGGAGGGAGAAATGGAGGGAGAGGGAGGAAAGAGGAGGCCGGGGAGAGAATTCCTAGATAAAAGCAGCAGACAGCTTTGGAGAGTGAGTATCGGAGGAGCGTGTAGGCATTTTAAATCTCATAATGTCTAGGTCTGAGTAGTAGCAGATGGAAAGATATATAGATAGGGGCTTCCCTGGTGGCGCAGTGGTGGAGAGTCCGCCTGCCGATGCAGGAGACGCCGGTTCGTGCCCCGGTCCGGGAAGATCCCACATCCCGCGGAGCGGCTGGGCCCGTGAGCCATGGCCGCTGAGCCTACAAGTCCAGAGCCTGTGCTCCGCAACGGGAGAGGCCCATGTACCGTTAAAAAAAAAAAAAAAAAAAAGATATATAGATAAAGCTCTGAAAATAATATTGGAGATAGTAAACTGAAATGCATACAGGAGCCAAGCAAATAACATAAATGTAAACAGGGACCAGGAGGGTCCTACAAAAGCATGAAGCAGGCTGCAAGTAAGATATTGGTGTCTTTATTGCCACCAAGCACAACACCCATCAAGTTATGATGCCTTTTAAGATACAATTTGAGCTAAGAGAAAAAATGACCCTATAAAACACACGGAGGTCGATTTGTGACCTCTAAGATTATGTGCTTAGAGTTTAAACTTGAGAAATTGCATGGCGTAAGAAGTTTCTTCAATGACTGAAAAAGCCCTGAAACCAGAAATTGTTCTTTCTCATGGAAGCAAGCAAGATAAAAGACTATTTCAGAATCATATTTTAAAGGCATGTGTGGCTAAGAGTTTTTTGTTGTTGTTTTTCAGTAAGTTCCCAAATGTGGGGGGGTTAGAGTTAATACCAGAAGTTCATTCTATGTTATTTATTCTCTGTGTGTATGTAGTATATATTTGCCTAAGTTAGTGCTTCAGTACACTTTCACAATTCATCTCTCAGCAAGGAATTAGTCATTATCAACTCAGCCCTTTTCTGTGTAGTGTTACATTTCCAGGTTTAGTTTATTCCCCCATTGTCTCTGATTTGAATTCTTGTAATTTTGCTCTCACTAGTTTTTTGTTTGTTTTGCCTCCAGTTTCTATTTCCCCTATCTCATCATTTACAGCCACTTCCTCAGAGAGGACCTGGGGCTGACCCAGTTGGGATTTCCATCAAGGGGACAGTGGTGGGAATTGAGTAGGAGAAGGCAAGGCCGGCACAAACTCTCCAGCAAAAGGTGGTCTGGAAATGAAGGGAGTAAATAGGCACATTGAAATATGAGTCCACTTGGGAGTGCGGAGAGTTAGATGTTGTGGAGTCCAAATACCAAGGCCAAAGTGCCGAAGATAGGGTTCAGAGTTGGGGGATGAGTGAAGAATTTAGAGTTGGGTAGAACTAGGTCAAGGGGTGATCATGTGAGGAACATACGAGGACTATCTGTGGTTCATGTCTATTGGTCAATGGCTGTGTGCATGGTGGTTGGAATGTCAGGCTGGGACTGAGACAGGATATACATTATCCTCTTCACTATTGTCAAAGGGGGCTTTCTAAAGCATGAATTGCATCACGTAATTCCCTTTCTAACAAACACACTTAGAATTCTGCTCGGAACTGTACTACTTGCCGTAAGGCTGTCTGACGTGGAGTCAACATCCTGGTGTGTTGCAATCAACTATGTGCGTGCAGTCACATTTAGGTGTGTCTCATGTAATTTATTGCTCATAATAAAGTGCAGGAGTTTGTAAAGCATTTTTTTTTTTTCAATATGAATCAGAGAAGATTGATTCTCCATCGTTTGTCCGTCTCTCTCGCATCTGAGGTGGTTTCTCGAGCAGAAATGAAAGGTGCAGTGTTACAAGTAAGTCTTGGGGAATTGCACATAACCTGAGGCCTGTCTTAGGTAGGCTGCAACCTTCTGCAAGCAACTACCTTTCCTAATGTGCTGATAGTTAGATATTATTAGAAAAGGTGATTGTGAATTATTATAGTGTTGGGCTTCTTCGAACTGTGGTATGCCCATAGGAGTGTGTCGTGAACGAGAATGTTATCTGTCACGTCTCTTTTGGAGAAAAACACATTGAGATCTGCTAGCAAAATCTAAGCTTGGTAATTTGAGCTGTCTGGTACAGCTTCATTTTTCTCTTCTCTCTACAGGTGTTTCAGACTCATCACTCTGCTTAGAGTCACCTCTCCATGCTTTCACTTGCCTTTCCTTTTGCCTGGAGTGGTTAATCCTGGGCTGCTGTATCGTCTAACTCCAGAGAGCACCATTTCCATTGTATTCTTGAGTTATCCTTTGGGAAATGGGAGGGGGGGATCGCATTCACACAGATGAACATTGTTCCGGAAGTTGTATTCAGGGGTGTTTTTCATTACGCTTCCTTTCTCTCATAGATCTGTTTATATACATATATATATATATATATATATATATATATATATATATATATTTCCTTTAAAAATGTGTTATTAAAGTCCTCTTCCAAAATTATCGTATTAATTATATGTGATCACCTAGCTTTTGAAATAAATCAAAGGTTTCTACATTTTAGAAAAAGAATCTACATGATTGAAAATTTCAGTGATATTACTATCACTTCTGAGCACTGAAGATAAATGCCATAATTTTATCTGATATCAAGTGCTTAATCAGATTATTTCTAGAGAACATTCCAATTCTTCAGTTCTAGAGAAATTATATAGACAATAGGGTATGATTCGGTTTGTGCCATAGTATCATTGCATGGGGAAGATTGAAAGGGAGCCATGATAATATGAGTAGCATGATATTGTCCAGTATACATAGATTTTGGAGCCAGGCAGACATAGATTTGAATTCCTGATAAATGACCTGGGAAATTTACTTAAGCACTCAGCTTGTCAGTTTTGTTAATTTGTAAAGTGGGAATAACAGTACCAACACCACTGTTAAAGACCAAGTGAAATACCATATGGTTAAATCTACTGTTGTGCTTGATGCATAGAATTTTAATTTCTGTTTTAAAGTTCTATGAAAGTGACTTAGTTATAAATAACTAAGTGTATTTTGTGTATATGACTCCCTCATTCAAACCTGAATGAAACTTTCTGTTACATGTTTTGCACATAAGATTCTACCCCCTCCCCCCGAAAGGTTTATTTTTAAGTAGTTACCGGAGTTGAGATTTATTTGAGCAAAACAAGTGGCAGTGATGGGAAATTGAAGTTTACCAAAGACTAATTTGGAAAAAGATGCATAACTCTGGCTCAGGTTGAAAACACAACCGTTTAAAATGCAAACGCTAAAACCATCGGAAAGAAAGCCGAGGTATTTGTAATGCACAATGTCGAAATGGTATATGCTATATTGATTTCACTACTGAGTGAATGTTTTGCTTTTTGCTTTGCTCTATGTTTTTAAAGGTTTTGTAATGTGCATTATAGATGATACCAAAGTATTTGCTAAGCCCCAAATAGCATTTCTTTCTTTCCATTTGATTTTTGTTGGAAATGCATGTTCGATGATGCTAAAACCATACATCTTTTTCGACGGTGCTCTGTTAGTTTTACTTAGTAGTAGCCAGGGCTGGCTTCCTTTTACAGTCGTTGAATGTTAAACAGCATTGAAAAATGTTAAGTTGTTAGATAACTGACTAGTTTTGTCGAAGCTCCTTTGGGAGGCTGAGAATTAGCCAGGCTTCTCACTCTCCTTTTCACACTCCATAGGGAATATGCTAATTCACTATTTACAGCAATGGTTTAATATTCCATTTCTTTTAATTCACGATTCACTTGGGAACTTGTGCACAAGCCCTGTGTAAGCTGATTTTATCCCATCAGGAACTCACACCCAGAGGCACTTGCCCTGATGTGGTGAGAGTCAATGAAGGGAAGATTCCAACCCTCCCAACTTCAGAGCCCTTCATGATACCGGACACATAATAATAATAATAATAATAATAATAATAATAATGATAATGATAATAATAATTATAACAATAGCTGGCTCAAAAGATGTTTGTGGAATCAATGAAAACTAACCCCCATAATGGAATCAGTGAAAACTAACTCCCAGAATGCTTTGCTACGATGCTTCTGCTCATAAAACATACAAACTAATTTAATTCAAAGGAGATGGAGAGCAATGTTGTGTATGGGAAATCATGAATCCAGGCCCGTTAGTTTTTCTAGTAAGGCTCCTTGATGTTTCTTTCAGGAACAAGTCCTGTGAGATTCTATGACTCAGGAACATGGCGCTTTCCCTGGATGGCAAGGCAGCATCAAGATCCTTCTGGGACTTGCACTCTTTTTTTCTGGAGCCTTGATGTCACTATTTTTTATTCTCCTCATTCTTTCCTGACCCACTCTGTTTTTCTTTTTCTTATTTGGCCTTCCTGTTCTTATATTTCTGTTATTATAAAGATCTCAGATTTTAAAACTTTTATGAAAAAAGTCCCACATGGGTACATTAAAAAAAAATCACATAGCTCTGAGTTTCTCCCATGTTATTCAAAGCCACACAAATTTGTCGTTTTTTTTCAGGTGGATGGGAAGCATATGCTCTGTAGATGGCTACCATTGTTGATCAATTTACTATGGCCTAGGTATTTTGTACACAGTTTCTCTTTTTGTCCTCACCACGAGTCCATGGAACAACTCTGAGGCGTTATTATTTCCATTTACGGATGAGAACACAGAGGCTTAGAGATGTACAAGTCCTTTTCACTTAAGGACAATACTTTGGTTTTTAACAGAGATGGAAGGAAATAGAAGCAGACAGACAGAATGCTATGTCCAGACAAAATACTTCAGGACTGGACACATCATTATAGTTAACTTTCCATCTGTGATATAAGATGTTTCATTATGAATGTATTTAAAAGCATTAATTTTGCAATCCTATAAATATCTCTGAGCCATTCCAGGGGCTTTTGTAGTGGTTTTTATGTAATTCGCTTTTTTAATGTTCACTTCCCTTTCTTCCTGTATCACCACGTACTTTCTAAAGTACTGAGGTCTCATCTCAGATGTTATTCCTCAGATCTGCTTCCTAAGATGGCTCTAGACGCCCCCTCCATCATTCTCTATTCCAAAGTCCTATTTCGTAACTTTGGTTTTCAAAATCATATTTTGTAGTCATTTGTATCTCTAACTGAAATGGGAGCTGCTTAGGAGAATGGTCTTTATTTGTCTTATTCATCTTTGCATCCCCAGTCCCTAGAACAGTGCCTGGATGTATTGTTGCATATTCTTCAAGATGCAGACTAAGGTAAATAGCATGACTCTGATCCTTAAATAGTGAAAGATCGGCAAGGCCAAGGCCCCAGTGGCCCCAGTCACAGATAGTGGAAGATTCATAGCAGCATTCCCTTTTTGCCAGCCGCTGTGTTGTCCTTCCAGCTCAGCCTGCTAAGGTGGGTGTAATTAGCTTTTAGCGTTTGTCTAAACAAGTGCCCAAGTCCCAACATGAAGTGATCATTATCTAAGTCCCTACAGGCTTTGTTGGTTTGTAAGACGCCAGAGCAGCCTCAGTAGTTACTCATAACTCCTGGGACATTAAATCAACCTGAACTAATTCTGGGGATTTCTGTTTCAATGTAGGATATTTGTAGATTGCTTTAAAAAATGATCTAACTCCTGTATCCCTGTAGATGACTACATATACTGGTCCAGATAAAACCCTACTATTTACCAGGCACTAGGCTAATTGTTTTAATACCATTTAATTTCATCTTCAAACACATCTAAAAAGAGATACTATTATTATCCTCATTTTTCAGGTGAGAAAACTGAAGCTCGGAGAGAATAAGTGACTTGCTTAGGCCTCACAGCTATTAGAGAAGGGATGCAAACCCAGGCTGAATGTTCCCAACGTTGATACTTACTAATTGGCAAAGATGTGATGTTCCATTCTAATGTGGCCTCCAACCTTTAGGAAAATTGTGTTTATGTGCTAGGAAAGAGTGCTCAGTCTGAGGATGGGCCTAAGGGACGTTTGCTTAAAAGTTAAGAAAGAAGTCAAGTTTTAAATCATCATATTTAAGTCCTAAAAAATGAAAGTCTTATGCAAATCAATTTTTGAAAAGAGTTCATCTTTACTGATTTGAATTATATATGTACTTTGGAGACAGATAGACTTGGGTTCAAAGCCTACCAGCCATTTAATAGCTTTGTAACCTTCAGCAGTTTTTTCTTTTATCCTCTTAAGACTTAATGTGGATTCCAATACCAATCTTGCAAAATTTTTGCAAGGAGAGCAGCTAATTCAGTGCCTGGCACATAGGATAAGGCACAAAAGATGATTTCCTATTTTAAAAAATTGCTTTTACTGAGGTAAAATTGGTATATAATATTATATTAGTTTCAGGTGTACAATACAGTTATTGAATATTTGTATATGCTACAAAGTGATCATCACAATAAGTCTACTTACCATCGGTCACCGTACGATTGATTGCCTCCATCCATTTCAACGACTGCCCTACCCCTTCCCCTCTGATGACCACCAATCTGTTCTCTGTATCTATGAGTTTTGTTTTGTTTGTTCATTTGTTTTGTTGATTATATTCCACATATGAGTGAAACCATATGGTATTTATCTTTGAGTTCCTTTTCTTTAAGTATTGTAGTTGGGAATTTTTTGATTGTGAAATTTTGTTTTTCCCTAAATTTAATGTTCTCCCAGTATTTATGTTAAAATTTTATTCCTATTCTTTTTATTTCTTGTCTCAGGTACTGTTTAAGAAATTAATTAATTTCCTAAGATTTATGTATCACTTCTCTGGAAAGTCTCTCGGCCCTCATAGTAGCTGATAAAGTTCACTTTTTCTCTTCATTAGATCTTCTCAGACCTCTCCCTGACTATAGTCTTGGTTTAATGTCTTACATTTCACACTGCTAACCATGCATGAATCGATGCCACGACTTCTGACACTGTCCTAAAAGAGTCCCTCTCAAACCATACTTCTGAAAAGATGGGGCCTAAGACCTTGAGAGAATGTTCTTATTACTTTAGGAAGTTTGGATTGCTTTTGAATCATTTTTATAGTCTTTGTATAGAAACATTTGTGGTAAGAAGTGAAAATACAAACATGCAGTGGTTTAGTCATGGCCTATATCAGTAATGGAAACAAGGGCCCTTAACTTGGTTGGAACATATGAATCTGAGAGTGAATTCAGATAAAACCAGCTGACGCTATGAGCCCAAGCAAGGCAAGAAGCTACCACCAATATGAGAGAGGCAATGTAAAGGCAATAAAATGTGAATTGTCTGTAATATCTCTCTTGGAGTAAGAGCACGTTCTTTATACTTGACAGGCTACATCTAATGAAATTATCCACAATTTTTGTCCTGTTTTTAAGGAAGAACAAACTATATAGCTTGCATATTTGTCACAGATGTTTCAGGACCCAGGTAAAAAATTGTAATAAACTTTATCTTCTTTTTCAAACTTCTGTTTTTCCCTTGTTTGGGAAACCTCGGGTTCCAGGCATTTTTGTACTGCCCACATCAATCTTAAATTATCAGGGGTGCAAAAGGCTGCCATGGGTGCTAGAACCCAAGTGCTACAATCCTTCTAACCCCACACCACCTAAAGACTGTCAATCAGCATTCTGCATTTTTATTTCCGGTGCTATTACCATTAGAATTGGTTCTGAGGCAAGCCCTTGCATCTGTGCAGGAACAGAACTACTAAAAAATACTTAGGATCTCCTTTTTTTTTTTTTTTTTTTTTTTCCCCCTCCCATTGCGGAGCACAGGCTCCGGACGCGCGGGCTCAGCGGCCATGGCTCACGGGCCCAGCCGCTCCTCAGCATGTGGGATCCTCCCGGACCAGGGCACGAACCTGTGTCCCCTGCATCGGCAGGCGGACTCTCAACCACTGCGCCACCAGGGAAGCCCCGCCCCTTAGGATCTCCTTTTATTGGCGGTGGGTAAGCGCTATCATTCCCATATTACAGATGAGGAAATTGAAGCCCAGAGATGGTGAGTAAATTACTCAGAGATGCTGAGTAAATAGGTCACACTGTTCGTTAATTGCAAACTAACTGCTCCCAAACTCAGAATGACCAACTGCCCCAGTTTTCTTGGGCCTGATGGGTTTCCTGGGATGCAGGACTTTCAGTGCTAAAACTGAGACAGTCCTAGCAAACCTGGGTAGTTCGTCACTCTAGATGTCTGCTTTGAGAGACTCTATACTCTTCACCTGTTTGCTTTCAATTCTAAAATATTTAGCTCGCCATATACTTCTGTATCCTCACCCACCCACCACCCTACCTTCTTCTACTTGTTGAAACAGTGGACTGCGCTCACCATTGCATTCACGGCGAGATTCCTACTGCAAATTGCATCCCATACACCCTCCTTTCTGGGCCACAGGAAATCGAAAGGCTGATAACTTATGTCCCTGTGGTTTTCTGGGCCTCTAACCCTTTTGGATTTCCAGGCAGAAAATTGTTATTCTTCCTCCTTGGTGACAACTGTGTTGAGAAACTCAACAATTGCCCTCATTTCAAAAATACAAGGTCTGTGAAGAGAAAGCAAGCTAAAGATCTCTGGGAATTAAAATCCCTCCATCCAGATACTCTGTGTCATGTTTTAAGGATGGCTCCTGTTAACCTCAAATCGTCTGTTAGGGTTGCCTCAGCTGCTCTTGGCAAAGGAGGATCCGGATGGTGAAAGCTCCTGGCACCAACTCTTATTGATCAAGCTCTTCTTAGTAAGGACTCCTCCCTTAAGGCTCCTCTCTTTAGTAGATCCTATTATTTGTAACAGCTTTGGGAGATAACATTTGCTTATGGTGGCTTCTTTGGCTGATGGTAACAACCCTCCTAACAGCAGCTTTTCTAAGATTTTGCTGAAGTCTTTTTCTTCTTCAGAAAACTTCATGCTTCCTCTATAGCTGATAAGTGAGTTTGATGCTTAGTAGGTACTAGAGCTCATATTAGATCCTCTAGTGAAAACCATGGTGCTCCATTATGCTCTAAGGTAGGGTTTTTCACTGTGGGTCCCTTACTCATTAGTGGGTAATAAATCAATGTAGTCGATCAAGACCAGTCATTTGGAAAAAGAAATTTAAAAACAATAGACTATAATAGAGTAGAAAAATAAGAATACGTTCGTTGTATATAGTAAGGATTGATATTATTTTAAAAGATTTTTATTCATTATTTTACATATATATTTGTGTATGCCTGTGAGTTCTCTCTCACACAAACATATGAAAGTATATATTTGCGATAAAAACTATATTTCTTACTGACTTACATAATAATTATTAAAAAGCTTCTGGAAATATTTTTGTAGAAAGATGTCCTTCAAATAGTAAAACACTGCAAACAATCCAAATGTTCACCAAGAAGAGATTATAAGCTCCATGCATACGATATCTACAACGTTCACTGCTGTGTCCCTCCAGAGTTTAGCATCAGTGCCCTGTACATAGTATGTGCTCAATAAATATTGTTGACTATTACTGGTGCTGAGAGATTAAATGCATTCTGAAATATTCACATGATAGAATTTAATGCAATTATTAAAATTATATTTCCAGTAATTTTGTAAATGTATGGGAAATAGTCATAATATAATGTTAAGAGACCACATGTTATATAAACATATATACAATTGTATGTATGCATATATGTAAAAGACTGCAAGGAAAAACACCAAAATATTAAGTATGCTATTTCTGGTTTAGTAAGATTATGGGTAGTTAAAAATTCTTCATTATTCTTATTTATTTATTTATTTTTTACACTGAATCGGTTCAGAGGTAGTTCAGCTTCAGGCACACCCTGATCAGATAGACCAAATGATGCTGCCAGGAAGCCGTCCCTTCGTGTCTTTCTGTTCTTTTCCTCTGTGTTAACATCATCTCAAGGCAAGCTCTCCCCAGGGGGTGGAGACGATAAGACTGAATAACAGCTTCAGGCTCATTGTCTTCCAGCTTAGTAGCTGGAAGCGGATGACCTTTCCTGATAACAGAAGTCTTCGGACTGACTTTTATTGGCACAGATTGGAGTCTGCAGGTGTGCTCACCCAGAAAAGGGAGGTATTATGCCACCTGATCCCCAGATAAGATTGGGTTCTGACCAGGCAAAAACAAAAACGAACAACCCTCCCTCCAAAAACAAAACCAAAGAAGAATGCTCACTACGTTAGTAACTCAATTAGTTTACTTGAAATAAACATAAAATTTAGAATAATGACACTCACGGAGGCACTTTTTTCTTCCATTTGTGACTTTATTCAATGACAAATCTTCAGTGTTGATGCCATGCCCTTTATCACCACACGGAACCTCCCTCCTTGACTGCAGACCCAATGTCCCCCCACTTGCTTGACGTCTTTAGCTGGATTTCACACCTTCAGCTCACTCAGAAATAAATCTCTTTCTTAAACACATGCGTAAACAGACACACAGAACTTTTAAGTGTGTGTGTGTGTGTGTGTGTGTGTGTGTGTGTGAAGTAGAGAGAGAGAGATGATTTGTGTGAATACTTGGTATTTTTAAGTACCTTGTTGACATATAGCTACTTAAATGAAGCAACAATTCCACATCAGCTGATTCACTGGTAAAAAATAAAAACTAACACGCCAATGTGTGGGCCCATCAATGTGACCCTTCCCCCCCCAAATAATTAAAGGCATCATTATGTTTTGATGCTAACAAGCAATGGGAAATAATATGATTTTCTGCTGGGTCTTCATAAGAAAACCTGTTAACCTATTTCTGGACGTCTGTTCAAACTGACGGTGCTGACGATTCCATGGAGAGAAAGGTTACGTGGTGTCACCTTGGCCCAAGCGCTGGCATGAGAACCTACTGGCAAACCACAGCGTGTCAGGTCCCAGAAATGAGTCAGTTGAGATGGAAATGCCAATTAGAACAGATGTATACTCCTATTTTTATTCATCAACTTACGGAGCTATTCTGATTGTCACAGTGTATGTGTTTAGGTTGGTGAGTTTTAAGTTTTAAATATGAAAATGTCCTGTTTCCTGTGACTCTTCAAGAGTGTGGTTCTGTTGAGGGAAATACCAAGCTGTAGATCTTAAGAACAAGCGATAAAATGGAAATTTTTTCACAAGAGTCCTCTACAAAAAAATCTCAATTTTGAACGGAATTATTTTGTAGTACTCTTGTTTATTTAATTTCTTAAAATGCAAACTAAAAACATAAAAGCACTTTAATTTTTATTCTGCATTTTGTTAAACGCTTATCTGAAACGAAATAGAGGATGAGGAAAGACAATTTATCAAGATATGAGTATTTTCCTTCCTTCAAAACCAGCATTGCCTGAGGCCAAACTCATCATCTCCCACAAAGACCAGCTCTTTTCCCTTGGTTTCTTCTTTCCGTTCCAAGCTTGATGATTTTTCAAATGTCATTTGCCTCTGTCTCAGCATACCGGTCTAATATTGATCATGCTTTTCTTTATGAGTATGTGATGTGAGAATTAATCATGTTTGTGCTTAAAATGGAAAGACATTCACTTCTTAGCATTTGATTTCTCTTCCACTCATAATTTTCACTTGTCACTGGCAAGTTACCTAGTAATGGTACGACTTCGAGGCCCTTTGAGCTTCTAAAGATGATGGGGGGCTTCCCTGGTGGCGCAGTGGTTGAGAGTCCGCCTGCCGATGCAGGGGACACGGGTTCGTGCCCCGGT
>NC_041228.1:32320343-32331028 GCF_002837175.3 Physeter macrocephalus | reverse complement strand
GCGGAGCGGCTGGGCCCGTGAGCCATGGCCGCTGAGCCTGCGCGTCTGGAGCCTGTGCTCCGCAACGGGAGAGGCCACAACAGTGAGAGGCCCGCGCCGCAAAAAAAAAAAAAAAAAAAAAAAAGATGATGGGGGATACAGGCAATGGGGAAAATAGTAAATAGTTGCTTATATTCCTGGTTTGAGTTTGGGGAGGAAAAGTTTTTAAGCAAGAACAAGTTGAGTCCATAGGAAGAACTTGAGAGAGTGAAAATAGCATAGCTTTAAAAAAATGTTTCTACTGCTTTTGTTTCAAAAGGTGCTTCCAAGAATCAGGTGAAGAACAATTTCTATTCATCTGTATAAATAGATAGTCCTAATACTATTGTGGTAAGAGGGTAGTTTCCCTTCTGTAATGGTTTTTAATATTGGTCTATTACATTCTCTAAGCACTTGCTTTGCAATAGTTTTGTTCATCCCTTAGCTCTTCGGGCCATCAGAGGTTCCTGCTCCGGCTATAAAGCATGGTACTTAAACGTGCACCAAGCCCTTACTACAGTTTCTCAACTACATTCTCCATGTGTTGTCAAGTCTCAGCCTCTCTCTTATTTATAAGCCTTTTGGCTTAGTATTACAGTTGCCACTGACGCTACAGAATCGTGCTGATGTTGGAAGTCACTATTGTTAGACCAAGAAAAGACATAGTTTGAATTTTTGACAGCTCAGATAAGCGTCATATCAAAGCAATGTGATTATACCTAAAGTGGTTCCTGAAAATGTGGGTTACATCAAGGGACACAGTTTTAAGTTCAAGGAAGTTCACTTACTTATGAAGGGTCTGACAGCCCTGGCCCCTAACAAGATTATGGGACATTAAGGAGGTGGTGGAAGAACAGGTAAGTGCCCTCCCCTCAATAAGCTGGGTAACTGGAACGATATTATTCCCAGCCTGAAGGATGTCCTCACACCTGTTCATAGGATTTCTCAGGGTCATTTGGTAGTGTCTGGTGGCCCATTTCACTACAGTGCTTTGGTGGCTTGGTATGTTTTTTTATTATTGTCGTGGCTTGGCTCAGTCTCTCATTATGTCACAGCTGCACAAATACAAGTTTTCTAAATGGCTCTCCTTGCCTTCTAACTGACCCTAATCAAACTGTTTTGCATGGCTGACCAAATTATCTTTTAAAAAAGCCGCATCAATTTATTAATCCAACCACTCAGGATTCACTTAACTTTTATGGAGCACCTATGATGGGAAGGCCCTTGTGGCAAGTCTAGTGAGGGAGACAGACTTGTACCCTGAAAATTACAAGACAATGTGCTATGTATTTTATCTGATTAAAATTTTTTAATATTTCTTTACTGTTATTAAGAACAAGAGTTTAAATTCGTCTCCTAAGATGAAAGATCCTTCACAATATAAATCAACTCTACCCCACAGCCTTGTCTCCAGCCCTTCCCCCATGTGCACCCCATGTGTCAACTACATAAAATGCGCTGATGTTCCTGGAACCTGCACTAGGAACAACTGGCAAATTCTTACACGTTCTTCAACATTTAGCTCAAGTGTCATTATCTCCTTCTTGACTCTGAGTTCATAACTCCGAAGCAGAGTCAGTCATTCACTCCTTTGGGCTCTTGTGGGAAATCTTATATATCCTTTTTTTCTCATGGGCCACAAAATACTTTATTTCATTATAATGTCCACTAAATTGTGAGAGGCTTGACGGCAGAGAGGGGAGTGCATATTATGCCTTTTATTTTCCCGATGTTTAGTTCAATGGCCGGTACGCACAGAATGCACAATGCATTTTTCTGAGTGAGTGAATGAATAAATGAATGAATTATGAAGCCAGCTTTTAGAATTACCATTGGATTTGTTTTACACTCAGCACTGTTGAAATACTCTGTACTGTTAAGTGATTATCTTCTGGTGGAACACCTGGTAGAAATCTATAACTATGTTGGCCAACAGCTCAAAGTGATTAGTGCAACCGATTTAGTGCAACTGCAATTAGGAGGAGGACCACATTCCATAGAATTTAAAAGGTGCATTGATTACACACCTGTACAACATAAAAGAGACTATGACTACTGCAATAATCATGAAAGTATGTCACTCTTTCACTAATTAGTTAAATAGACCACCAGCATAGGTATTTCATAGAAATAAAGCCAGATAAAAGCAAAAGGTGAAAAGCAGGCTACAAGAAGAATTTAGAAGAATCACCAAACAAAGAATTTTTAAAAGAAGATGATATAATTCCACACACATGTCCATTCACACCAGTATAATCATTTTCAGGTCGTGTAGGGCATTTTTAGAGTTACCAGAGGCAGCTGGATTAGAGAACATGAAATTCCATGGAAAGCAACGTGCATACAACTTCATTTTGGAGTAGAATCATCATCAGTGTATGCAGGGGTTTAGAGCCTGGCCCCTGGAAGCAGACTGCCTGGGTACAAGTCCCAGCTTCACCCCCTTCTAGCTATATAATATTAAGAACGTTACACAAACTCTCTATTTTTCAGTTGCCTTGTCTATAAAATGAAGATAATAAGACCTATTTCATAGGATTGTTGAGAAGATAGAAAGTGGTAAGCTCTCAAAAAATATGAGTTTTATTACTATTCATGGATTTCCTCTTCGGGTTTTTATCATATCCTATCTTTACCATTTCTTTTAGCATGTATTCTCACTGGGACTTGGCTCTTCCATAAGTTTTCCCTATTGTATGTCTTTCATATATTCCTGTAAAGTTGCTACATCCAAGACATTGGCATTTTCTTTTATCCAGGAAATGGTAATGATCACTGGTGAATGCAAGAGAAACACGAAATCCATTAGTAAACAAGGTCACAAGATGATTGCATTCTTTTACTTTTATTGTTTGCTGTATATTGGCTCAGAAATCCTTTATGTTGCCTACAAAGGCTGTGAATCAGCTATTATCACTGAGTTTAGGGCTAGATTAAGCACATTTAATTGTAACCGCGTTAACAGAAAGCTAAGTGCTGAGAAAAATTATTAAAAGTTTCTATGTAGTGATGATTGTATTCCTGGGCCTCATAATTAGGATGGGATACAATAATTATTGTATTGGTTAGAGCTATATCCTGCTTTGATTTGACAATCAGAGCCAAACACATAGCAATCTTCCCTGAAATATATGAAAGGCCTGCTCTGCTGAATGACTCTCTGCAATATTTCAAATAATTTCTTTTATGATCAAACTTGAAAAGTAAATAACTATTCAGATGATGAAGAGTTGATAAAAATAAAATCCAACAAATAAATGCCAACAAAGCCAGGCATTGTACATAGTAGGAAACATAAATTAAGATTTTGGATCTTAATACTTACTATTTTGAATGGAAACATTGAACTGTGAACTATATACTGCTAGTATGTTAGAAAGCTTTACTCTATTTTTTGATGGGCTAGTTTATATCCAATTTTAAATGGTTGTTAGTGCAAAATTAGCAAAGATGTTCATCAGTAGAACTGATTTTAATGTAACTAGCCACATTTCAAACTTATTTTCTATACTAACCTATGACCAAAGATGCTAAAATCTTCCTATTTAAGACTATCATAGAGGATATGACCGGAGGGTAAGATAAGGAAAGACACATAATGTATTCTGTTTGCAGGAATCAAGGATAAAAATTTGCTTCACATGGAATATTAAGTATCATCATGGTGACCACTTCTTTGACTAATAAGGATGCTCTTAAACCAAAAGCTGTGTCAGCTGTGCCTTGGACAAAGTTATTCCTTTATAAAAATCAAGCAAATGAACGAAAAAAATAAATGGATAAATTTTAAGAACTAAGATTTTTTTTTAAATTTATTTTTGGGGGGCTTCCCTGGTGGCACAGCGGTTAAGAATCTCCTGCTAATGCAGGGGACATGGGTTCGAGCCCTGGTCCTAGAAGATCCCACGATGCCGTGGAGCAACTAAGCCCGTGCTCCACAACTACTGAGCCTGCGCTCTAGAGCCCATGAGCCACAACTACTGGCCCGCGAGCCACAACTACTGAAGCCCACGCGCCTAGAGCCTGTGCTCTGCAAGAAAAGAAGCCACCGCAATGAGAAGCCCGTGCACCACAACGAAGAACAGCCCCCGCTCACCGCAACTAGAGAAAGCCCACGCGCAGCAACGAACACCCAACACAGCCAAAAATAAATAAAATAAATTTATTTAAAAAAAATTTTTTTCTGGGGCTTCCCTGGTGGCGCAGTGGTTGAGAATCTACCTGCCAATGCAGCGGACACTGGTTCGAGCCCTGGTCTGGGAGGATCCCACATGCCACGGAGCGACTGGGCCCGTGGGCCACAATTACTGAGCCTGCGCGTCTGGAGCCTGTGCTCCGCAACAGGAGAGGCCGCAATAGTGAGAGCCCCGCACACCGTGATGAAGAGTGGCCCCCACTTGCCACAACTAGAGAAAGCCCTCGCACAGAAATGGAGACCCAACACAGCCATAAATAAATAATTTTTTTTTTAAAGGGAAAACTGTTAGATAGTTCTTTGTCAACACCAGCCTGAGACTTTCTAGAAAAAAAAATTTTTTTTCTTTATTGAAGTATAGTTGATTTACAATGTTTCAGGTGTACGGCAAAGTGATTCAGTATATACATCTTATATATTCTTTTTCAGATTCTTTTTCATTTTAGGTTATTTCAAGATATTGAATATAGTTCCCTGTGCTATACAATAGGTCCTTGTTTTTTATTTATTTTATACATAGTAGTGTGTATCTGTTAATTCCAAATTCCAAATTTATTCCTCCCCACCTTTCCCCTTTGGTAACTACAGGTTTGTTTTCTATGTCTTTGAGTCTCTAAGAACTAAGTTTTGATGTGCTATCTGTGCATAGCTCTATGGTTCCCTATAGAACAGGTCTCATACTGAGAAAACAATCAACAGTTCCAGGTAAAGATAGGGGGTTGAACCTATACATTTACATTCAATCCCTAAATTCCTACTCAATAATAGTAAATTGATTTTTTAAAGGTTGTATGAGTTAGTTTTTGCTGCATAACAATATACCTCCAAATGTAGCAGCTTAAAACAACAACTATTTATTGGGCTGGCCAAAAAGTTCATTCGGGTTTTTCCCATAACAGGAAAAACTCGAACGAACTTTTTGGCTAACCCAATATTTAGCTCATGATTCTGTGGGTCAGCAGTGTGAGCAGGGCTCAAATGGATGATCTATCTGGGCGGGCACAGCAGGGTTCCTTCAGTATCTTCAGTCACCTGCAGGTCAAGGGCAGCTTTGCTGACCTTGGCTGGGCTCTCATATCTCTGGGGCCTCTACTGGGACCACTGGGCTGACTCATGTTCTCATCTTCCATCAGGCTAGATGGGCCTTGTTCACACAGAAAAGGAAGAGAATTCCAAGAATGTGAGTGAAAGTGTGTAAGGTCTCCTGAGCTCTTCCCGTCAGATCTGACATATTGTCACTTCTGCCTCATTCTACTGGCCCATGTAAGCCACAAGCCCTGTCTAGATTCAAGGGATGGCAAAATTGGCCCCATCTCTTAATTGGAGGAGCTGCATATTTACATGACAAGGCACATGAATATGAGGAAGGGAATAACTAGAAATACTTCTGTAATCAATCTACCACAAGGACAAAGAGAACAGAAGAGAAGAGAACAGTAACTGGAAAGAAAACACAAGTGACAATTGACTTAAAGACACCTGAGAAAGTTAAATCCTAAGCTGGTAGTGGAGAAAGTCAAGAAGTAACTCAATGTACTGGTATAATCTACGGAATCTTCTAAAGCCTCAGGAATTGGCACATCTGGCATATATACCAGGTATTGTATTTATAGAAGTGTGAGGGTGAAGGTAGAAATAAAAACAGGAAGATTTGTTGAAATTCTTTTTTCAGAAGTACTGCAGTTAGACCCTTAAAACCTATTCCTCAGTCTTCCTAGTTGTTAACTGTCACCACCTTTACATCCCATCGTAGAGAAAACAGGAGATTTAGTTTATGAGGATGTTAAAACCAAGGGTCTCTGGACTTGACACCCTAGGCACAGTTGAAGACTCAGGTGCTGTGGTAGGCAAAATACTGGCCATCAGAGAGAACCACATCCTAATTTCCAGAACCAAGAATACATTAGGTTACATGGCAAAAGGGAATTAAGATTGTAGGTGGAATGGAGGCTGCTAATTAGCTGACCTTCAGTTGGAACATTGTCTTGGATTATCTGGGTGGGTCCAATGTAATCACAAGAGTCCTTATAAGCACAAGAGGAGACAGAAAAAGGAGGATCAGAGAGACGGCAGCCTGAGAAGGACTTGACTGCTATTCCTGGCTCTGAAGATGGAGAAAGAGATCACGAGCCAAGGAGTGTGGGCTCCTCCAGGAGCTGGAAAGGCCGGGGGAATAGAAAGGAACACAGCCCTGCTCACATGCTGACTTTATTCCAGTAAAACCCTTTCAGATTCTGAACTATGTAACTGTAAGATGATACACTTGTATTCTTTCAAGCCACTAAGTATGTGGTAATTTGTTGGACTAGCAATAGGAAACTATACAGGTACTTACTGCAAACAGGAGGAGCGAATGAATATTTACATACTAAGTGCTGCAATACCCAGTAGTCTTGGTCTAATGGTTTCCAGAATACTGGCAGCCAGGCCTTTGCCCTTTAGGCGGGAGCCTGGAAGAGTCTTCTCTGGGGAAGCTGATCAGTCCAGACAGATTATGGAAAGATGCTGACATCTGGGACTGACCAATAAAATGGATCAGTCAGGTCACTTTATGGGAAAGCCCACAGTTGAGAAGCACCACTGTGTACTCAAGTTTACTAAAGCTTTTGAGTTGTCTCATGCCTAAGGCTCAACAGACATTTCAGGAAAGCATGTAAAAAGAAATTCACAGGGCTTCGCTGGTGGAGCAGTGGTTGAGAGTCCGCCTGCCGACGCAGGGGACGCGGGTTCGTGCCCCGGTCCGGGAAGATCCCACGTGCCGCGGAGCGGCTGGGCCCGTGAGCCACAACTACTGAGCCTGCGCGTCCGGAGCCTGTTCTCTGCAACGGGAGAGGCCACAACGGTGAGAGGCCCGCGTACCGCAAAAAAAAAAAAAAAAAAAGAAACTCACAGACCAAGACAGAGTCTGAGGGACTCCAGAAGAAGATTCTTGAGGAAATGGTAAGAAGCAATGATGAAGCAGAGTAGTGAATACGCAAAGGTCGGTGACAGGGGCTGCGAAGAAGGACATCCCAGTCAGAAAGAAGGGCGTAGTTATTCCCTGAGGAGAGCTGCATCCTGGTCTGGCGTAGGAGCTGACAGGCGGCCATTATGACTAAAGCTTAGAGAGCTAGAGAACAGGGAGGAAAGTGAAGGAAAAAAGCCAAGGAACAGTGTGAAGGAATAAAGTATTTGAGGCCTGAATTAGGGGCTTCTAGCAGTCCACAATCCAATCGGAGAAAGAAAACATTTATATACATACATACCCATACACATATGTTATATATGCATAGTACATATATACACACAAATATACGTAATACTTACAGATGTATATATAATATATTTTTATACATAAATCTCAACTGCTATCTGGTATTTGACATTATTTTTTTTTCTGATGGAAGGATAGGAGAAGATAATGCAGGACTTATTTGTTCCTTTGTATCAATATATAATTGAGGCAAAGAGAGGCCAGGCCTCCATGAGACGTAGCGGCAGAATTGAGAAATGAGATATGGTCAGAGTAACATTTCTGGTGACTGTTCCCTGGGTCCCACATCTGTCAGGGTGATGAAAGACCTGTGATAGGTCTATTGAATATTGTATCTTTCCTCCTAATGTCATAGCTGTGTCATCCTCATATATTCCCAGGATGGCTAAGAAGCAAAAATTCAATCTCATGGCATTTCTGGAGCTGGATGGTCTGGGATGTTTAGGTTTCTGGTTTGAATTGACTTTGCTACTTTTTCCCTGAAATTTTTTGCAACATTGGGAGCCTCCTATCTGGAGAGAAGGGAAAGCACTCCCTCTTTGGCAACGCATACGACACTGAATTAAAAAACAAAACTAAACAAAACTGGCTTTGGCCCAATGGAAAAAGAATGTTTCAACTCCCCAAAAGGGAATGACATAAGGAAAACAAAACAAAACTAGACCATGTTCTTAACCGTCCAACTGTGCAGTTAAGTGCATCAGAGTTTTAAGCAGTCTGCAAAGCGGTTCCTGAATAACCTAGTTAATATAAGGCAGTGGCTCCGCATTAATTGTGACTCTTCAAATGGAGTAACTCTCCATGTCCTTCTCTGGAGAACACACTGGAGGAAAAAAACGTGGCCCTTCTGACTCACCAGCTTGTTCTTAAAACAGCAACAAGAGCAGCAGCAAAATACTGGGTTTAGCTGCTGGGTTTCTTGAGGCAAGAGCTGCTGAAGGAGGCTGAGATCTGCAGCCAGCTTGAAGCTGTCAGCTTCATCCCCCACATCCTGACAGCAAATAGTGGTCACATTTTAGTCTGCCTACTCCTTATTTCTGTAGCAGTCTGACTTTTCTTTATGAGCATCCATCTTTTTGGAGATGTAGCGGTAATTTCACTGAACCTATATTGTGGGTGTCTAGTACAATGATTTGTATAGAGTAAGCCCCTCAATAAACATTGGTTGAAGTGAATTGAATAAGATTTAAAAACTGAAAGGGTGAACTAGAAAAATCTTCTATAGAGAATATGCTGTAGGCCTCCTTTAATTGTAGGCATTGTTATTACGTCAAAGTATTATATGATTGTATATTGATTCAATTGAACAAATATTTACTGAGCCTTCCTGGCCACACTTCACCAAGAGCCTGGAAAGGTAGAAGAGAGAGTAGTACAAATGATATTGAGCAGATCCCTGGCTCTCATGGAGTTTATAATCCAGCAGGACAGATGAACTAGAATGATGGTCTGTTTTTTAAAAATTGGGTAATAGAGGCAGTTGGAATGTCCTTGAAGCAAAATCTTACTTTACTTCCTCATAAAGTACCAGGTAACTGAAGGGGAAACAAGAACCTAGTCTGAGATTGAGAAAAAAAAGAAACAAAAAGACAAAAAAACCCAAACCCAGGGTGCATAGTGTTTTCTAAGGGTAAATGAAATGCTCCTGGAGCCGTGTCACCAAAAGCAAGGGCTTCTTGTTTCACAGTGAAGACCTGACTCACAGGCTGGTTCCCTTCCTTTCCAACGTCTCCCTGACTTCCTACCCATTCCCCCATCTTTTCATGAGTAACTCCCTGGGGCTTTGGCATAAACTCTACACAAGGGAGTTACCCGGCAACCCTGATGTCCCCGCCCAATCCTCCATGCCTCACAGACGCCCTCTACTGGTCTGGCTCGCTCATGAACTGTAGTATTCAGGGATCCGTTTCAAAAGTTTGAGAGCTGTGAAAGGCTCTTGAACAAGAAAACACTTACATTGGCCTTGGAGGAACTTGTCTTCCTGGGTGCTCAGTATTTCTTGAAACTGTGCCAGCTTTGTGGAGGCATCTGCCAGGCATTAAATGGAGCCCCCAAACCAGACACTGGTGGGGTGACCCATGGAGGAGCCTACTTCTTTTACACTTTCTAGGGAGACAGGAAGCTACCATAATCAGCTCTTATCTCTTAAGCTGCTTCCAGGGACTTCCCTGGTGGTGCAGTGGATAAGACTACGTGCTCCCAATGCAGGGGGCCCGGGTTCAACCCCTGGTCAGGGAACTAGATCCCACATGCATGCTGCAACTAAGAGTTTGCATGCCGCAACTAAGGAGTCCTGGAGCCACAAATAAGAAGCCCGCCTGCCACAACTAAGGAGCCCGTGTGCTGCAACTAAGGAGCCCGCCTGACACAACTAAGACACAGTGTAACCAAATAAATAAATAAATATTTAAAAAAACATTTTAAACTGCTTCCAAATGGTTTGGAATCATGCTGCTTTGAGAACAGTAGTGAGCAACACTAGTTTGTCTGTCCAGAGCCTTCTGGAAACAATCCCACTCTCTCCTGGGAACTGCTTTTCCTTCCACTCTAGCTATGTGGCTCTAGAGGGAGCTGCCATGTTCTTACCTGACAGCACCTATCTCACCACAGCTGATGGTTCAGGTGTGCGCCAATTATCCAAAATGGGCAACTCAAAATAATTCCTGGGATTTTCCTAACTGGAACTGAGGAAAGAGAGTGAGTTGCTCTTAGGCTGTGGGAGGCTTGGGGTAGGAAGCTTGCCAACTCTTGGCAGTTATGTTTTCTATTATATGGGATCAGATGGTCTGCAGTGGGAAAAGATACATGTGATACACGGAGAAAAGCAAAGATAAGAGATACACTACAAGAATCCTAGTGGGTTTGAGTCCCCAGTTCCTATTGTTCGGGAGGCACAGCTTAACTCTGCATGGACTGGTTATTTAATCTTTTCTTCGGTTACTAGAAATACACCAGTATGCTTCCAAATAATCTTTCACTCTTTGTGTATCCTACTTCACATCGAGTTTTTATCACTTGCAACCTTTAAAAGAACTCTGATTAAGAAAAGGATTTGCTCTGATGCTGGCTCCTGTCTCCACTTCTTCTTTTTTTTTTTTTTTTTTTTGCTGTACACGGGCCTCTCACTGTTGTGGCCTCTCCCGTTGCGGAGCACAGGCTCCGCGGCCATGGCTCACGGGCCTAGCCGCTCCGCGGCATGTGGGATCTTCCCAGACCGGC
>NC_041228.1:32311484-32320287 GCF_002837175.3 Physeter macrocephalus | reverse complement strand
ACGAACCCGTGTCCTTTGCATCGGCAGGCGGATTCTCAACCACTGCGCCACCAGGGAAGCCCTCTTCTATATTCTTTCCTTTGGTTTTATAAGCCACCAGCAATTTTCATCCTTTTGTGTATAACTTTTTTAGTTTATTTCCTCTCCACTTCTCTCTGGCCTTATATTCTTTCCTTTCCCTCTCTCTTTTTCCTCTCTTCCTTCCTTCCCTCCTTCTCTCTCTGCCCAGACACCCACTGTTCTTCCTTCCTGCTGGGTAATTATCATTCATTTTATGTAAGCAACCAATTTAAAGACATTTTCAATTGCATCCTGAAGACCTTTGGAAGTGATTCTTTGGCAGCTATTATTTGGGATTTTGTTAAAGATAAAGAGTCAGAAAATAGAAAGAAATGTGTTGTTCCTGTTGATTATCTTTGGATTTTATGATTACAGATGATTCTTTTTTTTTTTTTGCTTTCTCATATTTGTTTTGCTTTTATTAAAAATCATTAAAATATTTTGTCATTGATCACATGAATTTGTTGCATAAATACCTGTTTCTCATTTGTCCTTGCTGGTAAACTATGTAATATTAAAAGATCTATCTGAAGATGACTTTGTCAAAAAGTATCCCCTAAGAGAGTCCAGAGACTTACAGCTTAATTCTCCTTGGAAAGTATGAATGGATAAATGAATAAGTAAGTGAATGGGTAGGTGAATGAATGTATTTCCCCTAAACGTAAAGCAGATACCATCTTGGCAAAGCCTGATTCAGTATAAGACCCTCAGATAATTTACCAGGCTGTCAATTTCTTTCACCAGGTATGCCTGTGCTATTTGACCAAAGATAAATATTCAGTAAATTCTCTGAGCTAAACCTGGCAATGGTATATTTGACAGCTTTAAATAGAGAAGGAAAGCTATACTTCTGGATTCATTTCAGCCAGTAAAGGAAAAGCAGATGCTCAATACAAATATTTTAGCAAGTTACAAAAACAGTGAGAAAGAGAAAGTTCAGGCTAAAAATAATCCTTTCTCAAATGAAACATCTGGCCACGGAGAGTCACAGATGCGGTATCCTTGGTCTAAAGGGACCTATAACCCATATGACTTTAGACGAAGTTGCCACATGGATGGCAAATGAGGGGAAAAATAAGCCAGTTAAGGAGAAACTGAGGTAAAGAGAAAGGTAGTACTCAGGATATGGAGAAATTGGTACATCATATAGATAGAGTACCCATGGAGATGTATATCAGAGCCACATTTGTGCAAAATACTCAGGTCACATGTCGTATGTCTTCTAACCAAACAAATCCACTTGAAAGAATTTATACTAAGGAAAGTTTCAGGAGACTGTACAGACATCTGGATATAAGGATGTTGACTGGAGTGTTATTGCTAATAACAAGGAAAAAATGGAAACAACTTAAAAATCAACAAGAAGTTCCCGTTTGCATTATGGCATATCCATAAAGTGAATATTATGCAGCAGTTAACAATGATATTTACTGATTTATATTCATGAGCACGGATATATATTCAATATACTCACATATAATTTTAAGTGAAAAAGCAGATTTTAAAGTAGTGTGTAGAAAGTGGTCTTGCTTTTGTTTATAAAAATATTAACATGTATATGAATTCATACACAGAAATATAGAATTTTTAGCATTCTGAAAAGTAGTGCCAGAACGTTTACAGTAGTTCCATCTGGGATTAGATGGATTTAAAAATATGTTTGCTTATCTTAGTTTTCTGTTTTTATATAGGGAATGCAAGTTATTAGCATAATAATATAAGGTTTTAAAGGGGAGATGCGGACCCTGATAAGTCAATCACTTCCTGCCCTCTCACATTCCATTCGTAGGGACCCTACTCTCCCCATCACCTTCTCCTTACCCTCAGTCCCTGAATGAGGTAGGTGGACCCCAGCCATCCGGGACATTCCCCCGGGGCCCTGGAACTGAGACACTGAAAGGCTCAGCCACATGGTGAGTGCCTAAGTCGAAAAGCTGTGCAGAGCAGAATCCAGCGTTAGCACTGGACCAGCCAAAGTCACACGCAGGCTGAACTGTGGCAGAGCGGACAGGCCCAGAATAAGGCCTGAGAGGCAGCCTGCAGAGAGGGAAGGGGTGGAAGGCAGTTGCCAGAGGGGAACAGAGCTGAGAGACCGAGGGACCCACTGGGGAATGGAAGGCATAGCTTTGCTATCACCCCCTCTCCCGCCATTTCCTGTTCCTTCGTGGCCTGATTCTATTTCATTTCTGGCTTTTAGAACATCTGTGAAATTGTCTGTTTTATTTTTTAAAATAAGAATCCCTCTTACCCTAGGATTGGAGAGAGCTTATATTAATTGGGATAACCTTAATAAAGACAGAAAAGTATACTCGGATACAAGCAGCAGGGCAGGGCAGAAGAATGGACTCTGCATGGGCTGCCATCAACACATCACTGTCACCTTCAGCCTCTGTGCGAGGCTCACCAGCGTGTCCAGCACCGAGCTGGGCTTTTACTTTTTCATCCTTGGCCACAACAACTGGGAAACCGGGGCGGCAGTTCTCTTTCAAGGACCAGCTGGAAAAAAACGAGAAGTAAAATCTTGATCAACGTTTCTCCTGAGGCAGCTGCAATTCCTGAGTCATATCTACCCAAAAAATGTGGTTTTGTGGGTTTCCTTAAAGACTTTTGAAGGTGAGGAATTTTACAGGGCAGCTCTCCTTTTCAACATTCTGAATTCTGTTGTGCAGAACTTAGCCTGATATGCTTGACAGCCTTGGTGAAAAAAAGCACTGTATAACTGCGTCATCAATATAATGATATAAATTGAATTAGAATGTTCATTCTGTTCTGCCGAGTTTCTTTCCTGAGCTGATTATGTCTGAAACGGCTTTTGTTAGAAGCTTTCTCATTATGAGGAACTCACTGTCGTGTTCCAGCCCTCCATCAAGTACCACCTGTTTGGCATGGTCTACTCTTATTTTTTTAAGTAACCCATCGTGAGGGTTTGAAGCACAGAGTCATGGCATTAGAATTACAGCCTGCTGTTTCTCCTGATTAAGTTTTTCTGTGAGTAAGTTAAGGTTGCATTTTGAAGAGTAAAGGATGGCAGTTTGGATACTTGATGGTTGACGAGGTCAAGTTGTGGCCCAACAAATGATGATCTTAACGTTATCTCTCACAATCCTCTTCTCGTTGCATAATTTATCTTTTATCCTTATACAGAAGTATTTGCAGTGTCCTGACTCACTCGCCACTCAAGTGAACTGGATAAGTGTCTAAATTATGTATTGCTAGGGATGGGTCTTTTAAAAAAAATAGAGAGACTTTATTTTTGAGGACAGTTTTGGAATTACAGAAAAATTGAACAGCTAGTTCAAGCAAGGAGTTCTCATATGCCTCTCCCCACCACCTCCAAACCAAGTTTCCCCTATTACTAACACTTACATGAATATTGTACATTTGTTACAATATTGGACCGATACATTATTAACTAAAGTACATAGCTTATTTGGATTTACTTCGTTTTTACCAAATGCCCTTTCTCTGTTCCAGGATCCCATCCAGGATACCATAGTATATTTAGTTGTCATGTCTCCATAGGCCACACTAGGCTGTGTAAAACGAAACCCAAAACAAATAAGAGCCCCAAAGAACAAATTCTAGGATCAGGGACACAGGTCCTGAGATTTGCCTTGTCCGTGTGACTCTCACACTGGGCGTGTATCTCTCTTCCCTTACATTGGTCTGTCCCTCACCACTGGTAAGATAGGCTGTAATTTTCACACGTGAAGATTAAAAAGTGAGGAATAAGAAAATGTTAAAATATATGGAAAAAACAAACAACTCAATAATAATAAATTCTCTGAATTACAGCTTTGTTATCTCCTATCCCGATAGAAGTAACCAACATGCTTCACTAAACTCCCAGAGATCTTCATTCTAATGTAAAGCTGGTACCAAGGTATGGCTTTCCTTCCTCCTAGTGTCCTAGGTGGCTTGGTTTGGTATTGTTTGGTTTTGTCTGTGTTCCTGGCCCTCAGAAGGTCCTTTTATGCTCAGCCAAATGCCAAGGTCCTTTCTGCACTAAAACGCAACCCTTTTCTGAGTTTGAAGGTCTCAGATGATTTTTTTCCTTCTTAGTTCTAATTTCTAGTTTGAGAAACTTGCTGCGGAGGATAGCCTAAGTTTCAGGGTGCCTGCAAAGTCTAGGGTCCTCTTTCAGAGGCCACCTTCCTTCCTTGCTGAAGAAAGGTGCTAGGCAGTTCATCAGGCAAATATGTTCCCGTTGGCACCATGTGACCTTGGTTTGTCTTCTTGGCCGTGGCTGACTAGACCAGTTGTGGCCATTGTGCCAAAGACAATCCGTAAGCTATGAGGCTGTGGAGCAAGAACTTTGTTCAACCAGGACAATGGAGACTAAATTGAACAAATCGGAATTTCTGAAAAGAAACCTAGAGAATGAAGGCAAATTCATAGGGCAGAAGGGCCATGAAAGATCGTGAATAACAGAAATGGTAGGTAAGCAGAAGTCCTGAGTAAACCAAAGTGATAAGTAAGTGGAAACCAGATGCCACAGGTAGTTGTTTGTCACAGTGGGAGAGGTTCAAGGAGAGACAGTGAAAAGCTGACTCATTATACTAGTAGAATTCTGTGAACTTCAGGGGCTGAGGGGGTACAAGGTAATCGGGATCTAGAATTGCCTGAGATCCCAAGCCAATCTCCCAGCTCATGAGCTTCGTTCCTTTTCTGAGAGGCCTAATCTTTCAGGTATCTTCAGGTTCCACAGATATACTTGTCCTCCTTTCCATGTGCATCCTTACATGATACAGGTCTTGTTCCTCAAGGAAACATAAGGGAGGTTAAAAGGTACACATGCCTTGTCTCCATTCAGGTTGGCAGTTGTGTCAGCACTGCAACTGATCCAACCCTCTCCAGCTCAGCTTCTTTGCCCTGCACATCGCAGAGACATTCCAAATTGTTCCATAGAGGTTTGACCTTCATCCCCAACACAGGGAAGTAGCCTTATAAAAGCCCAGTTAATGCAACAACACTAACGTATGTTGCAGGCAAAAAAGGTTGTACCCCCAAGATTTTCCACCCCCTCGCATTAGGTCCTTTGGTTAACTGACTTACCGCAATCAAGTCAGTTATTCATTATTTGATTTCAGACTGGTTATAGGTCTTCTCTTCACCTGCCCTCTAATAATGAGTCACTAATATTTACATATGTAAAGTAGTATTCTAAGAAATGTACATGTGTTCATTCATTTAGTCATCTCATCAACCCTCTAAGGAAGGTATATTCATTGTTCTCTTTTTGTAGGCAAGGACATTAAGCCTTAGAGAGGTTAAGTAATTGGCCAGAATTCACACATATAATAAATGGGAATTGACACGTAATCTGATACTGGAGCCTTAGTTCTTAACCAGGGGCCATGTGCTCTGATGCCCATAGCCCAGTGACTTAGTCCTTCTTACATTGTGGTAGTTGGCACTGAGGCTAACATTCAGTCGACTGCTTGCCTGGATCTCCCTGAGGTCTAGACTCCCCATTAAGTGTGCTCAGCCTGACTGTAGACAAATCCTTGATAAACACAACTTAAGGGTGAATATTGTGGAAATAAACTAGAGTAGCACTTCACTCTAGAGTCATAGGAATTCAACGCCAATGTCTGCTTCCTCAAAATAACCTGTCTGAACCAGGTTGCCTCAATGTCCGGTCATTTCTGCCGTGGGATGATTCCACAAAGCAATGTTTTCTCCTAGGGATTGGTATATTTCTTCCATTTCATCTGTTCTTTTTCTCTGGACATCGGGGCTTACAAGGCAATGGGGCAGTGAAGGGTGTGGTCAGACGGGCTCCCACAGATTATTCCCTGTCCTCCAGTGGTGGTGAGTTCCTGCTGAGTCCCTCTCCTCTGGGGTCCTGCTGCCCTGCCTGGCTGTCTGTGTGATGGGCTCTGGTGGGTGCTGTGATGGAAGTGGTCTGCTCTGTTTCCAGGAGCCTCCGTTACAAAAGTTGCCATTTCCTAAGGGGTTTTGCTCCTCCTATTATGATGATCTCTTTCCTAACATAGACAGAAGGGAAAAGATTGACTCCAAATTATAAAGCTCCTCAATGCCAACCTCAAGTTGTTCAAAGGCATTTGGTTTCTCTCTTAGGAATTCCCTACCTCCGAAGAAAGGCCCAGTGTTACAGGACTGTCAGCTTCCCCTACCCTTTCTGAGCAGTTTGGAGGGGAGAACTAGCATAATATAATGGGTGGCTGACACTATTATTCGCCTTTCCAGGCTCTTCCCTCTCCCTTTCCTTATTGGACAAGCCCTTCTCCTACTACAGGAAATGCCAGTTACTCTTTTCCCAGTCTCCCTTACAACTAGTGCATAGGCAAGTAACTCAATATTGACCCATGGGACCTGAAGAAATGTCTGCTAAGAGTTTGGAAAAAGGTTTCTCTTCCTAGAAATGAAGAAGCATCCCTTTTCTCTTTTCTGTATATGATTTGTCAGCATGTGACCTCTGGAACCACTGCAGCCTTTTCGGGGTCACGAGGGGAGGCATCAGTGTCACATTGTGAGTTCCAGAGCACAATGAAGAAAAGTATCTGGGTCCCTGAGCCATTGCACCCAACTTGGAACTTCCCTGCCTTGACTTACCTTATAAGTAAGGTAAGTTATAATGATGGTAATAATAGTAATCTTTATTGTTATTACCAGCAGTAATGACAGCTAATACTTCTACAAAGCCTGTTACGTACCAGACACATTTAATGATTATGTGACATTATAAATATCTGTATTGTTTGAACCACACCTTTTAGTTAAGTGTTCTGCTATTTGCAGCTGAAAACACCCTAACTGATATGCTTGTCACTTTCTGCTCCTTGTTCTTTCTGAGTGTTAGGGGTCTTCGAGAGACTTCCTCAGGAAGCAGGCTTGAGCCTGCACCCTCTAAAATATATGATCCTAAAATAATAAATAAATAAAAATTTTTTTTTTTTTTAAAAGGGCTTCCCTGGTGGCGCAGTGGTTGAGAGTCCGCCTGCCAATGCAGGCGACACGGGTTCGTGCCCCGGTCCAGGAGGATCCCACATGCCGCGGAGCGGCTGGGCCTGTGAGCCATGGCCGCTGAGCCTGCGCGTCCGGAGCCTGTGCTCCGCAACGGGAGAGGCCACAACAGTGAGAGGCCTGCGTACCGCCAAAAAAAATAAATAAAAATAAAATAAAATATATGATCCTCCCATCGTGGGATGAATCCTATTTTCCCAGGATCCTTCAATGGAACCCCTTCTCCTGTAAAGGATCCTGAAGTCCACACATAAAGGGTCCTGGGAAACCAGCTGTGAACTTGCCATGCCTTTATTTTCAGCCTGGTGATTGCTGAGTTACACAGACAGCAGGAATTAGTACACATATAGTTCCTAGAGGACCACTCTCTCACAAAAACATCTGAAAATGAGGGCTTGGAGTGAGAATGGGGGAAATATTTCTAAGATTCCTCTCATATTCTCATTCCCTTACTATAATATTTCAAAAAGTCAGTCAGGTTACTCTAAGGGCTCAGGATGCCCCAAGGAGCTGTAATTAGTCCACTGCAGTGAATGTTTATCTGCACATGTCTGCCCACAGCAATCATTTTCCTGGCTCACACATTCCACTTGACAATACTCTGCCTATATTACATAACTTTATATAATAAAGTAAACGCTATCATCAAAGAGCTCTATAAACTATAAAGTGTTATACAGATATAATTTATGATGATCACAAAGATTTATTCATTACCTGCTTTCAATATTACTGACTCGGGGGTCCTAGGAATATGTTTATATCCTAGTCTGTTTTATTACCTTATTTAACTGTCAACATAACCTGGTTTTCCACCAAATATATTGACTGTGTTAGAACCAGTCGTGTTTTCTTTCATTGCTTTTGAATACGTCTCACATTTTATTAATAATTACGATCAATGTTGGTCAACATTTCACAATTTACAGTTTGCTTTTCACGTATGTTAACTCATGGGAGATTCACAACAACCCTCCTTAAAAATGAAAATATGGAGGCTCAGACTTGTCCAAGATGACTCAGGAAAAAACCAGGAAAAGAGCAGTTTCTTCTGAAGGCGAGAAAGTTCTTTCTTCTGGGATGTGTTGACTTCCCTTTGGATCATACATGGCTTTGAGGTCAAAGAGGGAGCGCAGGGGCAAGAGGTTAGAGTTCAGTAAGGAAGGATGGCATGCTGGCAACAAGCTAGGTAGTGTCTTTCAGGCTGGAGGGGCCTTGGGGGAGGTCTGATGAATTGGCGATACCCTGAATGACCACCTGGTGGACTTCAGTGGCTCCTGGGCAAGTTATTTGGGCAAGTTTCTTGCCTCAGTTTCCTCATCGGTGAAACAGAGTTCTCAATAGCACCCACCTCATAATATCGTTGGTTTACATGAGTTAGAACAGTGCTAACATAATAAGCGCTTCACAAACATTTGCTAGTTTGGGTTCTATCCTGTTCTAAGGAACACTTAGTGTGGTTGACGAGAGAGTAGGGCAACTCAGCTGTTTTCCTCTCCCTACAGACCCTTCCCATTTCTCTATTCTTGGAAAAGTTCGGGATAACATATAGATTACAGAGCCTGTGTGTAAATGTCCTCAGGGATCATCTAACCTTGATTGTAAGCACCCTGACAGTAAAGTGAAGCTTGAGCTTAAATGCAAACTGTAATATTCAGCTCTGCTCACTGTTTAAAGTATTTCTTTTTTTTTTTTTTTTTTTTTTTTTTTGCGGTACGCGGGCCTCTCACTGCCGTGGCCTCTCCCGTTGCGG
>NC_041228.1:32301074-32311365 GCF_002837175.3 Physeter macrocephalus | reverse complement strand
GCGAACCCGTGTCCCCTGCATCGGCAGGCGGATTCTCAACCACTGCACCACCAGGGAAGCCCTAAAGTATTTCTTTAAAGAGCTTAATAAAGAGGACCAGCAGGATTCTTGGGCATTAAACATGTCTTCCAATGTAATATTTTAACAAGGTAAAGCAAGCCCTTGGATTAATCTTCCCTTAAACTACCCATGAGCTCAAGATGCAGAGAAAAAATATCCTCAGAAAATGGTGGGGACCTTTTTTGAACCCATGTGTCAAATGCAAGAAAATTGCAGGCGCTTGACTCCTAACCCCCATCAGGGCTGGCTCGGTCTCTCCTTAAAACCCCGAGACAAAAATGACGATCACAGAGGGAACTGATAATATTGCTTCTTTGTCGTCCCTTTTAAGGTTCTGAAGCAGCAAACTCTGGCTGGGTTTTTCTCAGGGGCTGGCTGGGGGGTTGGGCCAGTTGTGTCCACTGAGATTGTTCCCTGTGCCGGACCCCATGGTGTGTCTTCACGCAAAGACCGTCTTTCCTCTGAGAGCTCCCAGTTTATTTTTAACAACTGGTACCAGGACCTAGTGTTGTTTGCCTGTATCAGAGTGTGGGCAGCGAGGACACACGCACGCAATCTCAGAGCATGGGGGCCACTTGTCTGGGGTTAGTCATGAGGAAGTGGCTGCCACCTCCTCTGGCAGCCCTTTATAACCAAGCCATTTTAGGTTCCCTGTCCTTATGTATACAGTTTAATTTTGAGCTCTTTAGTTTAATTTTGTCCTTTGAATTCCTTTATAAATTACAGCATCTTGTGATGATTGTTTTTCTTTTTCAGGAAGGAAAGGACTAGTACATAAATCTCTGAAATGAGAGAGAGAAAGGGAGAAAGGGGTGAGGATAAAGAGGAAGAGAGAGCTGCGGGGGCAGGCGAAGAGAGGCAGCTATTCTCTTCTGTTTCTCCTTTATCTTGGACATTGAGACAGATACAAATGACCTCAGTGGACCTCAAAAGGCAGATGGAGTAGATGATTTCTGTGAGGTTTGATTTGATAAGTTGGACATGGATTGTCCAGTTACCCCAAATATCCTCTCTACTGTTTACTCTGATACTCCCTTGAGTTAAGCACTGCCTTTCTCTAAGATGCTCCTTAAAAGGCAAATCCTTCAAGAAGGCTAATCATGAAGTGTTAGATGCTTGATAAGAATGAAATTCACCTATTAGTGGTTCCCAAATCTCGCTGATCATCCCAAGCCCCTGGGGTACTTGTTAAGCATACAGATTCCAGGGCCTCACCCCAGACCTGGGGAGGAGTTGGAATATCTAATGATGTGAATCTACATCTGTATTTATAAAAAAGCTTTTTAGGTATTTGAATGATTTGGGAATTTCTTACAGACTCCCAGACATGCTTCTATGTCTGATTTGTCTTCCTAGGAAGAAAGGAAGGGCAAAGTAGCAGACCTGTACTGGGTCCTCTGGAAGAATGAAGATTCTAGAAAGAAGGTAAAGGGGATAATTTTTTTAAAGGCTGTGGAGGCTTCCAAAAACAGTTTGCCTCCCTTACAGCTTTGCTCTAAATTAGCTGTGTCAGTGTAAATGCGCCTTCATTCAAAGCCATCTTTATCCATACAGTTTCATAAAACCATTGCAGAAGACTTTGTTTTCCTTCTGGCACTTCAAATGTTGAAGCCAGTCAGCAGGTTGATACTGATCCTCTGGCCTTGATATTTTGCTGGTTTAAATTAAGAACCAGTTTATGTCAGAGAAGAGAGAGCTTAATTAATTAATTAAAAAGAACACGAGCACATTCATTTACATCAGCAGGTTACTTCAGTTTACCTGTAGGTGTGATAATCATGGATGGAGGTCCTGGTGATGAAGCATCATAATTTTGGCTTCTGTTCCTTCCTTTCTCAGTTTCCTTATTTCTTAGACTAAGAGATTAGAGTCGATTCTATTCTTGGGGCACATGAAGGTAATGGGGCTCCATGTGCTATTTTCAGTAACTGAATAGGAAACCACGATTAAACATTGTATACGTATTTTGCAGTAAAAATGCATGACCTAACAAAAGAAAAATCATGTTTCTTTGTTTTTTTGGTAATAAGTATTTCAGCTCATTTTTTTTTAACACTGGTTCACTCATGTTGAATCGAAATTATGATCTGGAGTTATACTGTTGATAAATAGATAAACAGAAAAGAAACAAAACGTTTGAAAACAGGGTCCATTTGCTCATTCATTTGGTTGTTTTAGCTAAAAGGAGGTTCAGATGTCACTCCCGGGAAGCATTTAGATAACAGAATTAAAAATATTCCAAAGCCTTCCAAACACAAAGCAATGGGAGAAATATTTTAAATAGGGCACTTTCCATGAGCTCACAAATGGGAAATTCTACCACATTCTAAGCCCTCTGTTTAATGGTGGGGCTCCTATAGGAAGCAGATTCTGAGATGGAGACTTTCAAGCAGGAAGTTTATTGGGGAGTGCTCGTAGGAGACACCCCAGTGAGGGAGTGAAGGCAGTGCTTTGCGGGCAATGCAGAAATCCTCAGCCAATCCTACAGAGAGCTAAGGAACTGGGGTGACCTTCAGAATGATGGCAATTTCCAGAGAGGTACTCAGCAGCTGAGCCATCAGTCCCGCAAACTCCAGGAGGTATATGGAAGCACACCAGAGCATCCACCCACGATGGGTTCTGCTTTTGTGCAGTCACTGATGCTCTACATCCTGTGATATACGTGGGCACCCATTCCCCCCCACACCCCTAGGATCTGTGTGGTCACATATAATGTATAATGCCTTTTCTTTAGACTTCCTGGCTGCTGAAGAACATTAACAGAACACATTGAGCTACTTGAAGATGCCAATTCTTTATGCGTTTTCACAGGAAGTAGGTCTCAGAGTTGAACGCTCATGAATACCCTTACTGGTAATAAGACTTTGGCCATGAAGGGAAGGATGGGGCAGGGAAGAGAAACCAATAGTTACATGTACCTGCCATATGCCAGGTTCTGTACTAGACTCCAGAGACAAAACAATGGACACAGTAGGAATGCACAGATTTGCAAATTAGTAATTGCAACAAAGTGTTATGGGTGCTCAGAATGGAGTATGATTATATTCAATGGAGACATAAGAATGAGTATGGTGAGTTTCCCGTGAGGAGCATTCAGGGAAAGTTTTCTATGAAATGTGAAATTTGAAATGGATCTCGAAAGATGACTAAATAGTGGCCAGGGAGTGGCACATGGAAAGATGGTCCAGATAGACGAAGCAGGGTATGCAAAGGCATGGGGGCCTGGACTTGCTTGGGAAACTCCAATCATTGTAACATTGTTGAAGCTTAGGTTCCGGGATATGTCATGCTAAGTGGCAGAGCTTGAGAAGGGGGCAGATCAAAGAGGCTTTGATTTCTTGTCAAGCTCTTTGTATCTTGAAGGCAAACGGGAACTTCTGAAAGATGTATGTGGATTTCCTCCCTAAAGAGAGGAGTGACATGATCAGATGTACCTTTCTGAGAACTCACCTTGACAGCGCACACCAGCACTAGGCTCAGGCAAATTGTAAACTCTTTGAGGGACAGGCCCTTTTGGTCTTCATCTTATATAAAGGTCATGGGTAATCAGGAAATAAAAGCTAAGACTACGGTGCTTAAAATATGCTGACTTTGCTTCATTTTTTTTATTAAATAAAAGCAAATGTGTGGACTCACATTTATCAGCCCCATCCAACATTATAGTCTTCATTAAAATCAAACAAATCTATTCACCTTTGCCAGGCCACTTTAGAAATTCATGCTATTGCTTTCTGTTTATCCAGAAGCAGTCTAATAAAATTTAGACAGAGAATTTCTTTAGAACAAGTTTGACAAAGAAAGAAGCATTCTTAGATATACTGAAAATGTAGATCAAAGAAGCAGTCATCTATCCATCAATCCATTGATCCATCGATCCATTGATCCATCCGTTCATCTATCCATCCATCCATCCATCCATCCATATCTATCCTGGCGCTGCACAAAACACCAAGCTGACAGGATGAATAAACTCAGCCTCTGTTCAAAGAGCTTAGAATCCAAGTTCAGAGACACATATATAAACAGATGATGGCAATACTACATGGCGATGTAAATGCTATTATAAAAAAATATATTTTCAAATAAAATAGAAAATCTATTTTGAAAACATTAAGCACTTGAAACTGGAATACCAGGGTTTAAATTCCAGACATGGGATTTACTAGCTAGGTAACCTTGACCATGTCATTTGACCACACTGTCATATAAGTTAAAAAAAAAAGTGTACAAAGGAAATAACGATTGTACCTTATCCAGAAGAATCAATTGAAAAGCCTTTCAAAGTATGAGTTCAGTAAATTTGCTACATATAAGACGAGTACTTAAAAGCCAAGGACATTCATATACACCTTTTGTGAGAGACAATCCACCATCAGTCCTAAGTGTCCATGCATATTCTTGCTGGATATGCCAAGAATTCAAGGCTCTGGCCTGGCCATGCTTTACTCTGGCCAGCTCTCAGGTCTGGGTTTGCAGTAAGCTACTTTGAGGGATGAGATAACATCTCTACCCAGGGGAAAAACAGGCTTCCTCCTGCTTACTATTCAAGTGGAGAACACCCCAATCTCAGCATTCCTCTCCAGTCACTGCTACCCACTGTGTGTGCCGTCACCCAGGCTGAGCCCTTTGCTTCATCCCTTGGGGAGATGGAGAAGTCACAGGAGCATAATGCTGACATGCTGGCTACTGCTTCTACCATGAAGAGGAAAGTTCTTTTTCTGACCCAGGATTCTTGTGTCTTCTGACAGCATTCATGACAGAGTAACAGGCTGGCATATTGGCTTGTAATTAGTGTACAATCTTAAACCTTGCCTGCTTCTTGACAATAACTAGAATAGCTATTTAATACCATAAATAAAAGAGATCTGTCAGCACCAACAAAAATATGGTATGTAGGGTTGATTTATGGAAAAAGTGCTTTTGACTTATAAGAAGTCACCTTATTATAGGTATGTGTATGTGTGTATGTATAAGCATACTATATATAAACATACCATATATAAACCCATAAGTTTCCTTTCTCTAGTCACCTGTGATAGTTTCTTTATTACAAATGTTTGTGTATCTATATAGTATATATACGTATTTGTACATATACATACGTACACATGATATATATGCTATGTGTATATTCATATGTATATAATGCATATACATACAAATACACACGTGTATATATGTACACATACACAAATACATACATATAACACAGACATACAAATACATATATACGTACATAAATACATATGTATCTATAGACACAAACATTTATAATAAAGGAAACATCACAGTGAATAGAGAAGGGACACACATATATGTTTATGTATAGTACGTTTTTACATACACACATGCACATACATATAATAAGATGTGAGCTTCAAAAGCTTGGGAGTCAGTGCTGCATTCAATGAAAAGATAGCCCCCAACAGACTAATAATTCAAAAGAAAATCCCTTAGAACACACTAAGCCTTATTTGATATGTAATCCTACGTACTAGGAAATACTTTATGCAAAATTCCCATCAAATAAGCTCTTCTTTCCTGTTTTTTGGGCTGCCAAAATCAAATACAGGCTCTGGGGCAAAGGTTAATCACATCCCTTTAAGGGGAAAACCCTCTAAAATCTGATTGCCAAGTGTTAGGAGAAAGTTGTAAATATGTAGTAAGTTCTGAATTAAATTTAAGGCTATTTTAATTATAAAAGCATTAATGACAGCAGGAAATTTAATGAAATAGTGGACCATGAAATCAGTGTTATCATTTTAATACATAGCAGAATATGACAAACTCTGTAAGATTCCTGTTCTCTTTCATGTCTATTACAATTTCCTTCTATTAGTTTCTACAAATAGAAAATTACATATAAAATTGAGTTTAACCAAATCTCTGTTAAAATCAGACAATCTGATTTGGTATTATATCACCACACTGAAATTTCATTTAATTTAGAAAGGGCTTCTCCTGGTGTCTTGAATACTAACTACTTTTCTAACAACACGTATGCAGCTCTGGGTTTGACAGGGGAATAATCCTTGTGCTGAACAATAGATCAAGATTTTAACAGACAGAAAGAATGAAGATGGATAGAAATGCAGAGCTTGACCAACCTCCTATAGGAGCGATTTCAAAAGTATTTCTTGAAACGTCCTGAAAATATTTACTCTTCCTTATCATCTTACAAAAGAATTCTTTCTGTAAAAAAGTCGAAGATTCAGATGTCAGGCCTGACTGTCTCCAAATACAGCATGTCAGAGTCTCTCCCCTGTGATCTCTATGAAGAATAAAAAGTCTTAGAAAATAGGTCTTCTGTGTTTTTACTATACTGACTAGTTGTTAGCATAGCAGTCTGCTGTAAATTGGTAATGATTTGAGGTTTTCTAATCTTTCACACAGATGAGAAGTGTTTCAAAATGAAATATTTTAACAGTAGCTTAGTTTGTTTATTTCAGAGGGAATGACTAAATCTAGCAGTTAGGAGAGAGGTGACCCTTGCAGGAAGAGTGCTGATTTAAAGGAAAGATGAGGGGGAAATCTGAGTGTTGATAATGTTCTTGACTTGGGTGCTGGTGACAGAGTGTGCAGTTGTGAAAATTGACTCCTATAATTATGATAGGATTCTGTCATATCCTATCATATGATATGCAATTTTCTGTATGTGTGTTATACTTTACAAAGATTTTTTTTAATTAGAAAGTAATTGCCTTAACCTTTTCTGTTAAAAATACAGTTGCCTGAAATAACGTAAAAGTCTCAGGAGTAAAAATTTCTAGGGTAGAATTAGTGGAAATTCCTCGGTTCAGTTTTAGGTTGTACACCATAAAGTTAAGATTAGAAGCAAATAACAGGATCCCTATCCCCTTTGAATCTGGCCAGTCCATTGTGACTTGTCCAATCTGTCTCCTAAGAGTCATCCAATGAAAGTACCCTTAACCACGAAATCCTACAGAATCCTAAAATGTATGCCTTAAAATGAAAGCCTAAGCGATTAATTTTATTTTGATTAGCCTCCAAGTTTGCAACTCTCTGTCAGCACCTAATCTGTATTGAATCCCATAATCTAACAGACAGTGAATCACTCACTCGTTTAGGCAAATTGTCCTTCGGAGCATCTAGAAATATAACTCGCTCCAGCCCTTAAGGGTTTTTACACATCTGGCCAACTCTCTTCTCCCTTTTGGTTAACCCTATCCTCAGTGGTAGGGCGAACAGTTCTATACCCTGACTCTGGATTTTTAAGGAGATTACTGCAAAGTCAGGCTAGGAAGCAATGTATAGTAATAAAAGTAGCACAAAACCAAGAATCAGAATGAGAATCCATTGTTCCAAAACCCTCACTTTACTTTAACAGCTGTATGAGCTTGTACAACGACTTTGTAAAATAAGGGTCGAATGCCTGCCCTCGTGGGTTTATCTTGCGGACTGAATACGATAATGTATGAGAATAGACCTTGTTCTCATTACAGCATAAACAGCAATGCAGGAGTTATGACAGTAAGGTAGCTTATATATTGTAGGCAATGTGTTTGTGCTCAGGGGCAAGGAGTTACTATCACTTTGAAAATATGTTTCGCTCTTCTCCTGTAGAGAAGTATTCACAACCACAGCCAAGGCATAGGAGGGCAGAACTGTTTTTGTTTCACTTCTGGCCACTTCATTAGGCATCTTTCAAGGCAGCGTGACTTAGCTAGGCTTGCAGTGCAGATGCCAAATTACAGCGCCAACCCTCTGAGACAGGACGGTCCTCCTCTCTCCTTCCAGATGACTGTCTGAAAGAATTCTGTGTTTGTCCTCAATTTGCTGTGTTGGGAGCTTCCCAGATAACTGACAACAGTGGATTGTGACCACAGCATTTAGGTCATCAGAGGCATCTTGGAGCAAGTCTGTACAGAAAACATTAAATGAACTTAAATTTTAAGCTCCAGTGATAACGAGCAATGGGTGCTCTATTAAGAAACTGGGTTGGGGAAAAACTGACTTCTTGGGATTCTTCCATAGATTGAGACCATTCATTCATTTAGAGGTGGATTGTTTCTTGAATCCAGAAGACATTTGCTTGTGGGAAAGCGATAGTATAACCTCGGACTATCTCCTGTGGAATCCTGGGGACCCCATCCCCACATAATTCAAGCAATGTTTTAAAAAATATTCCAGTCAACCCTGCTGGAATTCCGAAACTTGCCTCAAAGGGTTTGTAAGGTTACATAGCCCAGAGGGAGTTGGAAACTGAATTGAATTCTTTAGCTTTACAATTTCTTTACCCAGCTAGAGCTTTTCACATATGACATCATTTACTTCGGAGTAGTAGCCTCTTTCTTGTTCTTAAATCCCAGATGAGCCATAACTAATACGTAAAGAATTACGAATGCAGAGGATAGACAGTTTAAAATAAACATAAAGATGTTTGCAATTCTCATGGAAAATAACAATTCTCTATTCCCAGGAATACAGACCATAAATTTGCCCATAGACCAGAGTTCTAAATTTTTTTCAGGGGAATCCGGGTGGCCAAGCAAGTTAATTATATTGTTATCCTAGGGGCTGGATGGAAGGTCATGTAATGTGTTCAAATGCTTTCTGCAGTTCTGTGTATTGGAAGAATGGCATGCTCATCAAAGTAGCAACCAAGACATCCCATTTTTTGTCTTATTTCATTACATGCTTTCAGAGGCTGCAGCTTTCTAGCCATAACCTGGCATGACTGGGAGAGACAGAAAAGGGGGGACAGATGGGAGGCTGTGGAAGAGGGCCTTACACTCTCACACCCCACCCCCAAGAAGGGCTAGGTCATTTTTTTAGGAAGGAGGCCCGGGGGAGGGGGATGTTGGTGGGTAACCGAATATACAGAAAGAGTTGTCAGCCAAAGAACTGGTGTCAGGTACAGGTGTCACAGGCGCTGGGTAGAGAAGGCAGAATTCTCTGGGCTGTGATTTTAAGCAGCCAGTTACCACCCTTGCTGGCCTAATGCTGGCATCTAAGTCTTCATGTTTCATCCCTTGTGTTGAATGTTTGCTTAGCCGAGCTAGAGCTGCCTCTTTAAAAGTACAAATTTTCTCAAGAGAGGCAACTCATTAAGCCACTTAACACCTCATCATGAATGAATCTGGACAGGTGAGGCTGTGGGGGAGGGATTAGAAAGGGAAGGTAAGGGAGGACAAGCATCAAACTATAAATTCATGCAGGGCCTTGCCCAGGGAGGGGAGGGTGGGGGGGTATCTGGCAGAGGAGACAGCTTGCTTGTTTGCCTGCACAGTCCCGGGGTAGTGTCCCGTCAGGGGAGGTGGTCATCAAGAGAGGATGGCCAGAGGAGGGGGGGGTTCCCTGCTTCAGGAGAGGTGCCTTCCCCCCAACCCGCCTCCATTCTCCATCCCTCTCAAGTCTCTTACTCTTTCTGTCCTCACCCTCCTTACGGGTTCCTCCCCAACCCCTCCTGTGTTTGGCTCTCAGGCCCTTCTGAAGTTCACTCTGTGGCATTTCTGTGTGGACACAGCCTTGTAACCCCTCTCTGGCTGGCTTGCTCACTCAAGGAGGGAGCAGGTGGGCGGGCAGGAGCTGCAGTGTAAGGGCTCCAATGAAATACCTCAACGGGAGAAGAAAGGAAGTGGGCGATGTTGCTGAGAGGAGATAGAGCTGAAGGGCAACCGTATGAACATTCTGGAACACCGAAGGGCCCTTCGCATGGGGTGGGGACCCCTGTACTCCACCCTCTCTGATGGTCACACAGAAGAAAGGGAGATCCATGGCAGGTGATGGATCGTGGCTGGAGTTAAGGAAGGACTATCATCCTCCTTTCAAAAACCAGGGCAGATCAAGGGATCAATCCAAGAAGAAGATATAACAATTGTCAATATTTATGCACCCAACATAGGAGCACATCAGTACATAAGGCAAATGCTAACAGCCATAAAGGGGGAAATCGACAGTAACACAATCATAGTAGGGGACTTTAACGCCTCACTTTCACCAATGGACAGATCATCCAACATGAAAATAAATAAGGAAACACAAGCTTTAAATCATACAGTAAACAAGATGGACTTAATTGATATTTATAGGACATTCCATCCAAAAACAACAGATTACACTTTCTTATCAAGTGCTCATGGAACATTCTCCATGATAGATCATATCTTGGGTCAAAAATCAAGCCTTGGTAAATTTAAGAAAGTTGAAATAGTATCAAGTATCTTTTCCGACAACAATGCTATGAGACTAGATATCAATTACAGGAAAA
>NC_041228.1:32300082-32300366 GCF_002837175.3 Physeter macrocephalus | reverse complement strand
TTGCAAATGAAGCAAATGACAAAGGATTAATCTCCAAAATTTACAAGCAGCTCATGCAGCTCAATATCAAAAAAACAACACAATCCAAAAATGGGCAGAAGACCTAAACAGACATTTCTCCAAAGAAGATATACAGATTGCCAACAAACACATGAAAGAATGCTCAGCATCACTAATCATTAGAGAAATGCAAATCAGAACTACAATGAGTTATCACCTCACACCGGTCAGGTTGGCCATCATCAAAAAATCTACAAACAATTAATGCTGGAGAGGGTGTGGAG
>NC_041228.1:32207669-32299963 GCF_002837175.3 Physeter macrocephalus | reverse complement strand
TTCTATTTACAATAGCCAGGACGTGGAAGTAACCTAAGTGTCCATGGACAGATGAATGGATAAAGAAGATGTGGCACATATATACAATGGAACATTACTCAGCCATAAAAAGAAACGAAATTGAGTTATTTGTAGTGAGGTGGATGGATCTAGAGACTGTCATACAGAGTGAACTAAGTCAGAAAGAGAAAAATACCTTATGCTAACATATATATGGAATCTAAAAAAAAAAAAAGGTTCTGAAGAACCTAGGGGCAGAACAGGAATAGAGATACAGGTGTAGAGAATGGACTTGAGGACATGGAGAGGGGGAAGGGTAAGCTGAGATGAAGTGAGAGAGTGGCATGGACTTATATATACAACCAAATGCAAAATAGATAGCTAGTAGGAAGCCACCGCATAGCACAGGGTGTCCACCTAGAGGGGTGGGATAGGGAGGGTGGGAGGGAGACACAAGCGAGAGGAGATATGGGGATATACGTATATGTACAGCTGATTCACTTTGTTATAAAGGAAAAACTAACACAACATTGTAAAGCAATTATACTCCAATAAAGATGTTAAAAAAAACAACAAAAAAAACCAGGGCAGGAGTGAGGGAAGGCTTTGTCTTAACCAGGGATAGACTGCTGGAAAAAGTAAGAGAAAAGAAATAATTTGTGGGGTAGAACAGTTTTCCAGTTTTTAAGGTTACTGAATGCTTTTTTGTGAATTAAATTGTATGCAAAACTCTAACAGAAGCTAACCTTCTCTGGTTGAACTGGGGGTGGGCTGCTAGGAAGGCAGACTGGTCATTTCTCCTCATCCGCTGAGGCTCTCCTGAGGAATCCCAGGCTTTCCTGAAACACAAATGAAAAATCCCTGGTTGAACATTTATAGTTTACACAGCACTTCCTCATACTCTAACCCATCTGATCCTAAAAAGATCCTTGGCATCATTATCTCCTCTCTTACAGGAGAGGAGATCAGGCCAAGAGAGATGAAGGAAGTGACCACAACTTAACAAGTCTTGTACCAGCGGGCATTCCGGCTGCAGAGAAACTACCTGCTCCCAGCACAGCCTCCTGGGAGTTGTCCACAGACCTGTAAGAACCCCAGAGTCTCAACCTTCTGGAACCTCGGTGAGAAAGTCATACAGGCATAACTGCATCTGCTAGTTGTTCTATGTCCAAAACACAAAGCTGGCATCTCAAGCTACTGGCGACGATGGAAAGACAGAGAGCAAACAAGGACCGTGATCTTGATGTGTCTGCCTGCTCTTCCTGCTACACCAATGGTCCGGAAATGGACTGCACCCGGGACACAGGAGTTGGCCTGAAGGCTGAGAGAAGGGCTCGGGGAAACAGGAGGAGAGGACGAGGTGGCAGAAGAGCAAGCTGATGCTTTTAAACTAATGGAGAAAAGGGAGGCAGATGTGCAGTGGAAATGCTGGCTTGAAATTGCTAAAATCAGGCAATAAATAAGGCAACATCTGTCTTGCCTAATTCCAGGCACAATTCGTTCAAAATGAGATGCAGTTTCTACCTCTGTCACTCGCTCTAGGTAGACTCTCGAGGTCAGTCTCATGTGGAATGGAAACGTATAATTGCAGTTTGGTTTTGAGCTTGGTCCACACCCCGAGTTCCCATCTTGTTATGTTATGTTATATGTTATTTCTTCCTCCTTTCCTTCCTTCCCTCCCTTCCTTCCTTCTTCCTTCCTTCCTTCCTAATTTTCATGCAGAATTTGCTCTGAGGCATTTTAATTGGCCTCAGCACTGCCTCTCTCCTCTCTCCCCTCCCTCTTCCTGACTCATTCCCCATTTGCCTTCCCACCCTCCTTTTAATCTGCCCACATCTTTCTCTCCCTGAAATGCTTCTTCCTCTCTCTGTCTCCTCCACCTCTCTCTCTCCAAAGACAAGAAAGAGCAAAGAGGGGCAGTAAGGGAATTCCACAGCCTGAATGCCTTCTTCCCTGTGTTCTCTAGGGCCCAGTATCAGAGGAAGTTGCTGCTCTGTAATTAAAAAGCAGTATCGTATTTTCCGCATGTGCCGATATGTTTTAAAATATTCAAAACGGAAAAGACTGGTTTCACTGCGTGACAAAGTATGATTTATGTGGAAGAGCAAGTCTGGTAGAAAGTATCTTTCTTAGGAGCAGGGATAGCCTGCAGGCAAGGGTAGGAACCATCCCAGGCTCTGACCTTTCTGCTGCTACAAACACCCACTGACCGGGGCTCTCCATCCTCTGTGGGCAGCATGGAACAAAACAGGGGCACAGGGCCATTGTCCTGAGATCCCAGAGCAACATTTCCACGTGCTCAGCTGGGTCTTACAGACTCTGGACTCCCACCTTGCTTGCCTAGGACATTTCTAGAAGTTCCTGAGATCGTAACCGACTTCTGGATGTGGCCTCTGACCTGCCTACACCTTCTCAGTTTTGCCTTTTCTTTCTGCTTGCCTACTCATCTGGTTTCTTACATTCAAGGTCTGGTAGCATGATATGTTTGTGGTACAGAAACATTGCACAGTAATAAGCATTTGTTAAGAGAAGAAAATAGTATTAATAGGCAGAAAACCATGATCATCAACCTTGACTTCCCTCCCTAGTGTTTATTAGCTTGTTAGTGGTATCACTGCCACTTTGTTGCATATCTCTTTTTTTCTCTGTCATTTACATGATGATCATACTTCAGCTTTTTTATATTCTACCTGCAAAATGTCCCTTGACTCTGTCCCCTCCTTTCCCCGTCTTGGGTCACCGCCCCAGCCTGGTCTCCTGTTATCGCTTATCTTCAACGATGCCATTCGGGGATTCTTTCCCCTTTCCTATTCACTTTCCAGATCATTTCCTAAAATCTGAGATGTGATTCTATCACTCCCCGGCCTAAATATTGCTGCTGGCTCCCCACTGCTGGCATTGTGTCCATGTCCCTAGCGACCTACACCCAGCACACTTCCCAGTCCCACCCCGCATCCTGTGTCCCCTTACCCTTCCTCACATCTCAGCCCTTGTTTTGATAACAAGGCAGCCCCATGAGACCCCTCCCCTTGAACATGCTCTCCAATGGCCAGCCTTCATGCTTCAGGTCAAACTGTTTCCTCTTCTTGGAATATGTTTCCCCACATGCACTTGTCTAAACCCAGTGGAACGTCCAAGGCAGAGCTCAAATGCTGCCTCTTCTGAGGAGTCCTCTTCTGTCAGCCAGGCGGAGTGAAACACCCCACCTTCTGTTCCCATAGCACTTGGTTCATCTACCGCTTGACATACCCACCATTTCCCCTGCTATTGTAGTTATTACTTACAGGTCTGTTTTTTTCTACTAGACCATGGTCTCTTAAAGATCAGAGTTTTTTGCTGTTTTTTTTTTTTGGTGAGGGAGGTGTTTAAATATCCCTAGCACAGGTCCTGGTATCCAATAGGCAACAAGTGAGATGCAATTAGGGCCTTGGTGATTATGGCCTGTGTAGAGTGAGATTTGCTGACTCTGAAATCACCTGGTTACCCCTGCAGCTGGCACACATTAGGGGCAATGCCCCTTGGGATAGCCAGGCCCCAGAGGAGAAGCCCTTTCCAGCAACATAAGGTGAGTGGAGCAGGGGGTTAAAATGAGACTTTTTCTGTCGGGTTTTGTCTGAAGTCTCAAAGCTGAGAACAGTGGATTCCAAGTATCTCCACATTCTAAGGCAGATGTTAGACCATTTTTGAAAAATTTGTAAAAGGGAGTAATAAAAACTTGTTGTTGTATCAGCAATATCTAGACTACAAAAGAAAATATTAAGAATTCATTAAGTGTTCTCCAAACCAGTCTCCCCAGTTTCATCCTCTCTCCCCTTTCTCCCTGGTATTCTTTTTTTTTTTAATTTTTTTTTAACATCTTAATTGGAGTATAACTGTTTTACAATGGTGTGTTAGTTTCTGCTTTACAACAAAGTGAATCAGTTATACATATACATATGTTCCCATATCTCTTCCCTCTTGCGTCACCTGGTATTCTTAACACAGCCACTAGAGTGATCTGGGGCAATTGTGCCTCTTGTCTCCTCAGAGACATGTAGGCGTGGCTCTCACCGAGTGAGAGCCCAAATCCTTGCAATGGCTTCTGAGGCCCGGCAAAGGCAGGTTTCTTTTCCTCTTGAACCTCACCTGCTGTTCCACCTCCCCCTGCTCTCTCTGTTCCAGCCACACTGGCCTCCTTGCTCGTCTTCAAACCTGCCTCAGGGCCTTTGCACTGGCTTTTCCTGGCTAACCATCACACCTTCAAGTCTTCGCTTAAGTATCACTCTCTTACTGAGGCCTACCCCATCACCCTATTTAAAATTGCAAGCCGTAAATACTAGCACTCCTGATTCCTCATGTCTTGCTCTGCTTTTTCTTTTTCCACAGCAGTAACACACTATCAGATTGAATTATTCATTACTTTCTGGTTCATTGTCTGTCTCTGAGGGTGGGGATGTTTCTCTTTTCTGTTTGTGAAGCACCGATTCTACTGATGAAGCATAGAATACGCTTATTTTCTATACTAACCATTAGCTAAATCAGGATTTCCAGGAAGCAAAGGATGGCTTATCCAGCTTACTTCCCATAACAACCATATTTTTCCTTGGATTTGACTCTGCTTTGCATGTCTGCTCTTGAATTCTTCAAAATGGCCCTTTCACCAAAATAATCTCTCACTGTTGTTCACTAGGATTTTAAAGAAGCTATTCAGAGTAGCTTTATCATAAAAGCAGTCTCCTTTGAGTTGTAGGTAATAAAAAAAGATTTTCTGTCCTGTTTTCCTCTTGCTGTATCTCATTTGTGTCATTTCAATGTCTCACCTTACTGCTTTCCCAGGTGGAGGAGATCATTCATCTGTGTGTTTTAACAGAAGACAGGGGCGAATCAGTTGAGCCAGCTGAGGCAAAAACCAATAGCTCTAGGAAGAAAAATTGTGGAGACCCATGAATTTAGTTGAATAGACTGGTCGACAAACCAATCTCTAAAACCAAGCTCGTGAAAACAGAAGATGAAGTAACTGTTGTCACAGATTTCAGTATGTGCTCAAATCTCAGAACCACAGCTAGAAGCACAAATATTGAGTCCTTATGTTACCCTACAAATCAGAGAGATTTGGCGGAAGGACTGCAGGCTTGAAGCCAGAAGACGGAGCCGTACCCTGACTGATGCACTAACTCTTACATAGGTGTGGGCCTGTCAGTTAATCTCTACGTGGGGATGGTGACACACAGGTCATTCTATTTCACGGAGTTAGGGAAAGATAAATGAGAAAATATTTGAAAAGGCCCTTTGTTAAGTGCTCTATAAATATTGGAATCATTTATTCCAGGATTAAGGGGATTCATTTATTAGCTTACAAAACAAAGACACTTAGATTCATTTGAATCTCCGTGAAAAAATGCAACACTGCTCTATTTCCTTACACCCGGAAGCAAATCCTTATACTCTTTTTTTTTTTTGCGGTATGCGGGCCTCTCACCGTTGCGGCCTCTCCCGTTGCGGAGCACAGGCTCCGGACGCGCAGGCTCAGCGGCCATGGCTCACGGGCCCAGCTGCTCCGCGGCATGTGGGGTCTTCCCAGACCGGCGCACGAACCCGTGTCCCGTGCATCGGCAGGCGGACTCTCAATCACTGCGCCACCAGGGAAGCCCCCTTGTACTCTTATGGGTCTACATTCATCAGCTAGGGAATCCAACCCTCAGCTGCCCTCTTTCCCACCAAGATTAAGAAACACAACAGCGGCAGCTGGAAAAACACGGAAGTATTAGTAGGAGATGAGGAGGCCCCCAAAACCACCATCAGGGATTCTATTTCTTTATATTGAGGCATTAACTTCTGCTCAAATCTCTTTGAATTGTCACACAAAAGAAAGGGGAAAATGAGGTCCAGAGTACCAGGTGACCCTTGAGAATTAGAGGCACTGGCTGCATAAAGAAAAGAATCACTTAAAAAGAGGAAGTGAGAAGATCCTGGAGATCAGCCTTATCCCCTCTGATCATTCATTACCTTGAGCTGTCCTGCAGACAGCAATCCCTCCTGCCCCGACCCTGACTCTTTCTAAGCATGGTGAAAAATGCTGAACAGCAGGCACTGAAGCACCAATGTGGGTTGTTACGTTTCTCTGGATGTCTTACTTGCCATTTGAAGGCTAAACAGAATTTTCAAGATGGAGATCAGTTTTGCCCTTCGAGTGACTTGGCTTTTATGAAACTCTGCCCACAGATAACTGCCAGTGCTCATTCCTGCCAACATTTAGCACCATTTTTTTCCCTCTGATATGTGCTATCAAGGAAACATTGGGGATTTTAGATTGCTTAGCAGTTGGCTCAGTTGTGAAGCACGAACTTAGTTACAAGGGCCTGGATCTTTACCAGCTGTAACCAGAAGAGCTACCTTGGGATTCAGTACAATCCCTGGAGAGCCCTGATAATCTTTGGCTAGCATTGCTCATTGTAAGAGAAGCCTGGGGTACCCCAGAATTGATTTGGGGATTCTAATGCAAGCCTCTTTGGTCACTGGTTTGTATTTTAGGCTACAGATTTATATTTTGACTTGGTTTACATGAGGCTTGTCACTTTAAAGTGCTGCCTTCTTTTTCCAGATGAGGTTATGGAGAGTAGGGAGGGATGGGAAAGAAGGAAGATGAATCGGCAATGGTTGAGGCCAAAAAATGAGATGAATGTTTTAATATGAGACTAAGCAGTTTTGTAAAGACCCAACTTTTGTGCTTCTGTTGAGGGCAAGTCCATCAAATAAACCCAAAGGTGATTCTTAGCTTTCTTCTGTCTGTGCCTATGAAATGTTATTTAAAGCTGTTGAAGAAATGTAGGAAGAAAATGGTTTTGAATGTCAAAGGGAACTCACGAAAACTAAAATCACAAACAACCAAAGTAATCATTGCCACAATAAGAAAATCAGTCATGTGAATTGCAAATATCTTCCATGATCCCAAGACAAAGCCTTAACTGCTCCTTCTACATGGAAAACATTGGAGGGCAACTCATAACTGTCCAAGAGGGCTAAACCCAAGGTGATGATAAATGCTTACAATTAAAGGTACTTGGTAAAGTATTAATTACTTTTATCAATCTCCCTAGGCTTCAAAGATGAGATGAGAATCTGTCTGGAAATCTAAAGAAAACAGGATTGAGAATAAAACAAAATTGTGACTTTGGAAAAATAATCAGCATTTTAAAATTGTATATAATCTTTCCGTCTTGCTTACTTGGCCAGTTTTGAGCGCCCAAGGGGCTTCTCCTTTCCACCATGTAAATAACGCACTTGATTATCTGCCTGTTTGAGTTTATTTAGAAGTAATACAGCATAGAAATTAAGAGCAAGGGCCTTGGAATCAAACTGCCTGTGTTCAACTCTGCCATTGACTAGCTGTGTGACCCTGGTACTTCACCACGTACCTTTAATCGTGAGCATTTATCTTCACCTTTGGCCTCTCCAAACTCCAGTTACCTCATTTGTTAAAAGGGGAGAGTGTGGGACTTCCCTGGTGGCGCAGTGGTTAAGAATCTGCCTGCCAATGCAGGGGACATGGGTTCAATCCCTGGTGCAGGAAGATCCCACATGCCGTGGAACAACTAAGCCCTCAAACCACAACTACTGAGCCTGCGTGCCTAAACTACTGAAACCCGCCCGCCTAGAAACCGTGCTCCGCAACAAGAGAAGCCAATGCAATGAGAAGCCTGCACAACTGCAATGAAGGGTAGCCCCTGCTCGCTGCAACTAGATTCTCTCAACTAGAGAAAGCCCGCATGCAGCAACAAAGACACAATGCAGCCAAAAATAAATAAATAAATAAATTTATTTTTCAAAAAGGCGAGGGGGAGAGTGCCTGTTATGTACGTAGTAAGTGCTCAGTTAATTTTAGGTATTATGACTGTAGTGAACACTACTGGTGACCAGCCTATACTCCTTTTACCATGTACCCATCCTCCAGCTGCTTTCAGTGTTAATGCTGAAAGATCACAATTAATCCCCTTTTTAAAGACTTGCTCTTGTCGAGAGAGGAAACTCGAAGGGGAGATTGCAACACACCCTGCTCTCTGCTGCTGGCAGTCAATGATTGACTGACATGGGTTACAAAAGGCTACAGGCCGTCCCTGCCCCCTTTGCTCTCCTTCACCTCCCAGCATGGAGCAGGCAAGAGACAAACTTCTCTCGAGATCACATTCTTGCTTAGCTCATTCCCTTTCCCATCCTGCTTCTCTCCCTTCCTTATGGGATATTTTTTCTCCCTAAAAAGCGCTTCCTCCATAAAGTACTTCCTCACATGCACTTGAATGTCTGTTTCAGGTTTCTGGTAGGCTGACCCAAGACAAAAACTGTATTTCTTTGATTTTAAGCCACCCATATTTTCACATTTTAACAATTCTGAAATCAGGATGTATCTTAAAATCACCGTGGCTTTGGCTAACATGGTTTAATGTCATTTTCTGCACATTGAAATAAAAGTGTGCAGAAAATCCTGGGACAACAATGGAGCATTCTTTTGCTGCATTGTCAGCATTCTTGATGGCACAGAGGACCACATTTTATGGAAGAACAGTCATCAATGGCTGAGTTGAAAAGTTGAAAAGTTAAATGGTCATAGTCTGAATGAGTGAAAGTTTTAGGAATATTTTAATCTATTTATTTTGCTTTTGTTTTCCTTTTGCATTTTGTTTAAATGCAAAACAGTGATATGTAATAGGTTTTATCAAACATAATTCTAGAAGAGCTCTTTCAATAACAAAACAATTTTTAAATGATGATTATGACAAGGTGACATTGCAGTACAGTGGGAAAGTGATGGCCTTTTAAAAAATGCTCTGAATCAATTGGATGTAAACATTTGTCACTGGGATGTCCACATTCTTCTGTCTGTCTATCACCCAAATCAACCTCAGATGCCTGGTGGCATCTGTGTGAGAGATAAAACAATGCAACTGCTGAAAGATATCACAGGAGACCATCTTCATGAGCTTGGGTTGGGGAAATATTTATTAAGCAAGACCTCAAAGGCTCTAGTTCGAAAGAAAAATATAAATACATTGGACTACATTAACATTAAGAACTTTTCTTCAGCAAGACAAACCATTAAAAGAATGACAAAGCAAGTTACAAGGTGGGAGAAAATATTTACCCTATGAGTATCTGGCAAAGGGTTGTATTTCATATAATAAAAGAACTACAAATCAATAATAAGACAGATATTCTAATGGAAAAATGGGCAAAAGCATGGCCATATCTCAGATTAGGATATCATATGGTCAAGAAACATACGAAAAAGACTTAACTGTATTAGTCATCAGGAAAATGCAATTAAAACCATGATCAATAACACTACATACCCGCCAGAATGGTTAAAAAAAAAAAAAGACAATATCATATGGTGAGGTTGTGGAGCAGCTGGAATACTTCCACACTGCTGGTGGGGCTGTAAGTTGGGCAACCGTTTTGGAACCTGTTTTGGCAATATCTGCTACATATCTACTCTGACTTCATGCTTCTTCTTCTAGGTACTCTATGTACCCAACAGAAATGCATCTAAATGTCCATCAAATAAAACATATAAGAATGTTTACAGCAGCACTATTTGTAGTGCTGTAAATAGCCTAAACACCCATTCATGATGCAATGGATAATTATAATGTGGTATATTCATGCATGGAATACTGTACAGCAATGAGAATGACTATATTACAACTATGTACAATAACATGGGTGAATTTTCATCAACATAATGTAGAGCAAACAAGGTCAGACTCAAAAGAGCACATCATGTACAATTCCATGTGTATAAAATTCAAAATTAACTAAAAATTATCCTTGTTGTTAGAAGCCAGGATAATGGTTACCTTTGGAGGGAGGTAGTCACTGAGAACAGGCCTAAGGGTCTTCCAGGGATCTGGCAATATTCTAGCTCTTGGTCAGAGTATTGTTTACCTGGGTGTGTTCACATCATGAAAATTCACTGAGCTGTGTTTATGGGTTTCATGCTTTTCGATAAACAGGTAAAGTGAAAGCATTATGTCATTATTTAATTGGCAGCATTTCTCCCTTTTCTTAGCAGTATTAAAATCATAACGTGTCATAATTAATGGCATCATGGTTGACGTAAAATATGGTATTATTTTTATTATCACTGGTCAAGTAGTAGCATTTCCCTGACTTTGATCTGTCTCTTACTTCCACTTTTCCAGCTCATCTCAAGTGGTCCATGTGGCACCTCAAAGTCTCTTTCCAGCTTTCTGAGAGTAGCATTCCTGTTTCTTAGCTTGGTGTATATTCACCTGGAGTAAATATTGCCCTTCCCAGACTCCCCTGCACTAAGTGTGGCCAATGTGATTACGTTTCGGTCTTTATCAGAGGAAGCTGTACAGGACGGTGTGCCGGAAAGTGTTAACTGAGCAGCGCCAAATTGCTCAAAACTTGCGCATTCCCAAGAAGGATCTGGTCCATGCCTGGCCCTTGGCTGCTTCCTGGGAATTGAGCTCTTGGAATGCTCTGACTGATAAGAGTGTTTTTCATGCTCTGGGCTTTCAATCACACAGTACCAGCTCATCTAGATATTTTGTACAATTTCCTTCTGGGGTCTGGAGCTTCAGTGACTGCAATTAGTCCCACAGGCACTATAGGCCTACCTGACGGACACTAGACCCCTCGACTCAGTCAAGCTTCCCTGACCAACGACACTTTGCATGGGCTGTCACAACTGATTGCTGGAAGAATTAAGTATGTCCCAGGGACTCCACTGGGAGAGACTCTGGGAAGTTAGCACTAGGGTCCTCTGGATTTCACCCCCTGTTGAATTTGCTTTGTATCCTTTTACCATAATAAACCGTAACCGAGTATAATGACATTTGAGTCCTTCTAGTGAATCACCAAATCAGTGGGTGATCTTGGGGACCCCTAGCACAGATAGTATAATATAATATTATTATTGAGAAAAGATTTACTGCTCTCCTTCAACTTTCATGGGAAGAGTATACATTCCCATATGATTGATTTTGAACTGGGCCATATGACTTGCCAGTGACATATGGAGAGAAGTGACTTTGTACCAGCTCAAAGTTGAGACCCTAAGAGGCATTGCATGTTTCTACCTGACCTTCTGGGAGCATTTGACCTCCACCGTGGGAAAAACACGTCCTGTGAAGCTGCCGACTCTGTCAATCCTGGGCCACGGAATGACCACACATGGCGTAGACCTGGGTCCGAACTGCAGTGTGGTGCCAAGCCTGGTCAGACCTGCTGTCTGAAGCAGAATCACCCTGCTGCCCAGCCGAGGTCAGAGAGCCAGGAGTACGAGAGGAATGAAACAGCGTCATTGTGGAGCAGTGGACCGACACAGGCAGCCCCGGCAACCTCCAGAAAGAACAGCTGGTGTGTGTCCTCTCTTCCTTTGTCTATTTTGCTGTCTGGAAAACCAGATTTGGTCCTCGAGCTCTAGTCACTTTTGTGGGGAGTCAGGATGCAGGCCAGACCCTAAGGATGGTGGAGTAGTGTCTGGAAGGCACATGGATCCCTAATGGCGTTGGGGAGCTGTCATATTTCTATGTTGTTTAGACCACTGTTAGTAGATGATATGTCACATGCAGCCTCATTTAATCCTAATACAATCAGGAAATCCTTATTCATCCGTGGACTCTGAGGCTAGAAGACCTGAGGGACCAGCGCAAACACAGAAAGCCCAGGTGAACTGCTTTTATGTCTCCTGGAAGGTCCTGAGCCGTTATCAGAATACGAGCCTGTTACTGGTTCTGGTTTTGATATTTTCCCCTTTCCTATGTCTATCTTCGATGGATTTTCCACCAGACAATTTCTCTTTAAAAAGTGTTTTTCCTTTTTCACCTCCAAGCTCTTTCAAATGAAACCTGAGTGAAAGCCAATAAGTAAAATAAACATGACGCAAGATGCTCTGAAAGAAGGATGGTGACCAAGTCCAGCATTGTAAATCTGCCCTCTCCCAGCCCTGGGGGGCTCCGCTGAGGCACTCTGGCCTCCCGAAATCCAGGACGGCGCCCAAAAGTGGTGCTGTATTCCATTCTCCTCTGGATTCCACCCAACTCCTCAGCCCGAGCCGGGCCTTTGCCGAGAACACTTTATTGATGTCACATTATTATTCTCTTCAACGCTCTCTCTCTCTTCCATCTGGGGTGGAAAGGAGACAGCGGGGCAGACAATTACATTGCCGATGTGGGATTTTTAGAGGAAGATCGAGGAAATTATAGGGACTACTCAGCTATGGTAAAATGTCCTCACTCTCTTTCCACAGGACCCATTATTTTACAAACTGCAACTATTAAAAATGATTTATCCTCACCTGCCAACTTTACCATGCTGTTAGATTCACTTGAATCTTACCCAGCTCTTAAAAAGAGTACAACGGTCAAAGCAAGTCCACTCTCAAAATGGCGTGGATGGGATTTGATGACTGCTGTTTAGAAGGTTGAAATCTACAACCCCATCAAGGTCCAATCTTATCTGCCCAAGACCTCCTATTCTATTTGATCTTATTTCCTAGATCCTGTCTCCTATATCAGCTTATTTTTACCTCCGAATTTTCTCTCACCAAAGATGTCTCTGGACTTTCACCTATTAGTCGTCTTTCCAAATATGGAGGAAAACTCTTGAAGTTTTTATCCTTACCATTTATTTAAAGGCATTCACTATGTAATTATACTCACTTTCTTCCTTTCCTGTTTCATCAAGAACGACAGTTACCTGAGATGAGTGATAATCTTGTAAGATTGACCCAAATCCTACTGGCTTGGTGAGCTGACAGGTCCTAGTTTAGCTTAATCTCCCGGTTGCCTTATTATCTTAGAATTTTGAAGAGCTGTGGTACAGATGAGGGTAAACAGTGAGGTGTCTATACAGTAGCAGCCCTGAGCAGATCTGAAGCTAATTACTGAAGGGCAGCAATTCCAAAGCTTGGTGTAAGCTTTGGGGACCTGACTTTAGAAGGGAACTACTATCTGGTTCACTTCGTTTTTTCACTTCAGTGGCTGCTGCATTATACAATTAACACTTAGGAAATGGAAAGTTTTTTTTTCTGGAGAAAATGCTCAGGAGACCTCCCAATAGTTTAGATGGTAGCGAAGGAGATGTCTTGAGTGTGGCAAAAGTACAAATGAAGCAGGGATAAAATGAGTCACTTCCAAGATGCGTGTTTAAGAACTGGAGAGTAATGAGCTACTTTGAGGAGATGCAAAATGGCTAATCTTACCATCTGGCTAGCACATTAGGTGACTATATTTTTTAAAGGGAAAGGAACTGAGATTCTAGCTGGGTAGTTTTTTTTTTTTTTTTTTAAACATGGTATAGAAGAAGGTTTCAATGTTTGGTTTTTATATTGTAAAAGTAACTCATGCTAACAAAAATGTCATGCAGTGGAGGAGAATACTGCATTGTTCAGGGCAGACTGGGCTATGCTGTATGTGGTCGTCAGCCTCCGAGATGGCCCCAGTGAGCCACCTCCTGTAGTCACAGTCTTGAAATTCTCATCCTCCCGAGTGTGCGCTAGATTTAGTGACTCACTTCAAACAAACAGAGCAAGCATAAGTAATGCGATACAACTTTGGAGATTAGGTTATAAAAAGACTGTGACTTCCATCTTGGGATCCTGTGCTCTCTCTCTCTCTCTCTCTCTCTCTCTCTCTCTCTCTCTCTCTTAAATTTCTCACTCTAAGGAAGCAAGTTGCCTTGCCTTGAGCAACCCTATAGAGAGGCCAACTGCCATCAAAGAGCTAAGACTTGCCAACAGCCACATGAGTGGTCTTGGAAGAAGATTCTCCTGCCCCAGTAGAGCCTTGAGATGTCTACACCTTGGCCAACACTTTGAATTGCAGCCTCATGAGAGATCCTCAGTGAGAACTACTCCTGAGTTCCTGACCAGTGAGATTATAAATATTTGTTGCTTCTAGCTGCTAAGCTTGGAGGGGTGGGGGAAATTGGTTATGTCCAATGGATAACTAATACGTTATGTTAATTAACTCCTAAATCTCAGTGGCTTTACACAATCAGCCCCCTCCCCCAGTACACACACTCACACTCTCACACTGCATCTTTAGTTCAAGTTAAGTACCCGGCAAACGGTCCTCCGTGGGAACTTAGTAATCCAGGCTGCTTCCATTTTGTGGCAGGAAAATTGCTTGGAGGACTCACAACTTAAGTATCCCAGACAGAAAGTGATGTATGTCTCTTTTGCTCACGTTTCATGGGCAGGAACCAGTCACACAGTTCCACCGAAATGCATGGGAAAATGGAAAACTGGAGAAGCATATGGATAGCCAATAAGAGTCAATGAGAATTAAATGTTTCTGCCACCTGCACGGCATAAAAAGTGAATATCCACTTTTCTCCTTTCATCAAATATTTTTTATTTAACTGCTTGAATTGTGGCCTTTCAGGTAAACACACTTATCCCACAAGTATATAGGCATACATATACCGTGTATGTATATTATGTATATGTGTAACCATATATGTATATCATACATATCCTACATATGTCATACACGTATGTGTTAAATAGGATCAAATTTCTACATCAAGCTCTATCTCATTCTTGGTAACATCTGCTTGGTATTCTAAAGTGGGGATGTATCATAATTCATTTAATTGCTCCTCTATCAGTAAAGAATAATTTAATCATTTCTATAGTTACAAAAATGTCTTAATAGCTCTATTTCCACCAGTTACATTTCTAACTTGTCCATGTGACACCATGTGCGCGCATTGGAACCAGTCCACCGAGAAAACAAATTCTGTTTCCACAGCCCTTGCCTCACCCCACTTTTGCTTGCTTTTTCAATAAAGGGCATCATCATGTTTTTCCCCATTTTTTAGGGACAGTGAGAGATGTTAGGGAGCTGGTGAAGTATTCAACTTCACTAGACATCGTTCTGATATGAATATACGGAAAGCGGCAGAAGGACACTACCACCTATTAAGCACAAAGCGCTTATGTACTGTGCTGTGAATTCGTACACTTCTATCACTAAACCCTTAGAGTGCCCCTGTGAAACACGTGATTATTATTTAGCTCCTGTGGTTAAAAACCTCTTCATGCGCTTTAAGCATCCTCACCACACACATACTCACCATGTAATTTCTTTTTCTTTTCTACTTTTTTTTTTTTTCCAGAATGCAGAGTTAACAGGCTGTGGCGATTGTTGCTTTTCTTATAAAGATCCTTGTGTCCTTTCCCAGAAGATAGACCATATGTAGTAAAAAAGGGAAAAAAGAAAACATGCAGTGTTTGCAAATTTCCTGGGAAAAGTCTCTGTGTTTAAAAGTATGCTAGTTTGATTGCCATGTCTCTATTAAAGAACAAAACAACAAAAAATAAATATATCCCAAACGATGGGAGAGAGATATGACTGGCTGTCTCCATTGGTCCACCATTTCCTCTTGGGAATCTATTAAGGGGCCAGAACATCCTCTGCCTTCAAAGCAGTTGCCAGATCGTGTCAAAGTTGTATGAGGGTTGCAGACAAACTCCTCTGGGTCTTCCTCTCTGACCAAGGAAGCTGTTACAGTTTCGAGGCTTGGGACTGCCAGACGGCAAAGTAGTTCAACTTTGGCAGAGAGATGGGACCAGGGAGGGTAATATCTGAATTTCCATAGCTTTTTCTCGGATGGGAAATAAAGGGACAGAAGACTTCTTTGGCTCTGGCTTCTGGAGTCCTGCAATTTCCTACTCTCTGCACTAAAAGAAATAAAGTGAGGCTCAGTCTAGACAAAGAACCATCTCCAATCCGGGCAGGTACTGAGATAGTATTACCATTTCAACTTTGTAGATGAGCAAACAGAGGCTTCGAGAGATTAAAGAACTTGACACCAAAGTTGGAATAATTACACCAAACCTAGAATAATTACACCAAACCACACAGGCCTCAGGACATGTAATTTACCTGTTTGGATTGCAGCAGGTGAGCTCTCCAGGCCTCTTAACATTTCAAATACAGGACATAAACAGAGCTGTGGCCAAATTACACACATCCAGAAGAACCCTCCTTCCATCCTAACACCTGGAATGCTTTCTCTGGACAACTTAAAAATTCTTAATTTAAATTCTTAAATTCTTACACTACAGCCCTTTAGCTGACGAAGAGTTTGGGGAGCATTGGAGAGAACGTTCTACTAAAGAATTTGATGTGTCCAAAGTAAATGAGAAGTTTAACTATAGACTTTCACCAGGTTTTTCTGCAAATGAAGGTGGTAGAGCATAAAGTTTAGGCTGGATGGATATTATAATGGGTCTTGTTTTCTATGTATCTGCAGGTTCCAGGACATTGAATGGAACCAGTTAAGGGGAACTGAAGCTTCTCTCTAAACCAGTGTTAAATGGCATATCTGTGCTCAGATGGGAAGGTTATACAGATTAGGTAACATTAGTGAACGATTTTCCTTTTCTTACATAAAATTGGACTGTCCCTTCAAAAATTATTGTTTATCATTGCGGTGAGTGTGCATGTGTTCTAATAGTCCACGCATTCATTATTTACTTAATAAATATTGAGTGCCTACTATGAAAGAAACACTGATGTAGTTTCTGGGAATAAAGTAATGAACAAAAAAGACAAAACTTCTTACCATCTTGGAGCTTTTTTCATTCTGGTGGGGGAAGAGAATCAAAGCAATAATTAAGTAACGTAAGTAGCTTGTCATATGCAAAGAATTACTATGGAGAAAAACAAAGCAGAGAAGAGCAAATGTGAGTGCAGGGTCGGGGGTGGGGATGTTTGCAATTTTAAATAGAATAGTGAGGAGGTGACCTATGAGCCCTGATTTGAGTGAGGGTAGAATGTTCCAGATAAAGGAGCAGCAAATGCAAAGGCCACCAGGAAAGGCTGGAGAGGCTGGGGAAGAGTAGAATTGGGAGAAGAGTGAGAGATATGGCCAAATAGGTAAGGGAGGGGCTGGACAGGCAGGACGCAGAGGATGCTGTAGGACCGGAGCTTTCATTCAGAGCAGGATGGGAAGCATTGCAGGATTCCAGCAGAAGGCTGATAAAATCTGACTTATTCTGTAATAGGATCACTTTGACTAATCTGTTGAAATTCAGCTGTAGGGAGGTCATTTGGAAACTATTGCAATAATCCAGAAGAAAAGTGACGGTAGCTTTCATCAAGATCAGTACGGTGGACGAGGCAACAAGTCCTTTGATTCTGGATATGTTTATTGACCTATTGAATGTGGGATGTGAGAAATGGGGGTGCAGATGACTCCTACATTTTTGGTCTGAGCAGTTAGATGGATGGAGTTACTATTTAAGGTCAATCAGGAGTTCAGTTTGAAACATGCTAAGTTTGAGATGCCAACTGGATATTTAATGATAACCTATGAGTCTGTATTTCAGAGGAAAGTTTTGGACTGGAGAAAATAGTTGTAGGCTGGTACTTAAGTCTTGACATTGATGAGCTCGCCTAGGAAATGGATGTAGACAGAGAAAAGAAGTCCCATGACTGAGCCCTATTTTTTAAATTACAACTGAAAAAGCCTTTACTCTCTTACATGGGCAGTAGAGTGGGAAATATATTTTTAAAGTAACTTAGTTAACCAACTGTAATGAATAGAAAACTGTCAATAAGAAATGGGCACACTCTTTTTTCCCCTCTTAAAATATTTGCATTTAGTTATATATGAAGCACATACAGGCAGCTTTCTAACCCTTTATCCCTTTATTTGCATAGTGTTTTAAAGCTTCATAATAAATTCACATGCATTATTTCATCTTGTCCTTGAAAAATTCTGGGAAATAAATAATATTGGTGGAAGTCCATAATGAAGCTCAGAAAATAATATCTGAATTATTTACAACAGCCCTATTAGGCAGGGTTATCTTCCTAATTGTTATCCCCAATGTGCAAGTGAGGAAGTCGAGACAGAGTGAGATGAAGGGATTTGATCAAATTCAAGCTTTTCCAATATGTTAGCAATAGAGCTGGGTTTACAATGAGTTTATTACAGTCAATGTAACTAACTGAGTGCTGATGACAAAGAAGTGAGTCCCATGCAGCTCTTGCCTCTTTCCCAACCTCTGCTTTCCTCTCTCCTTGTTTAGGGCAGGCCTTCTCAACCTGAGCACCGCTGACACGAGGGGCTGGATAATTCTCTGTCGGGATGGGGGGTGGTCCTGTGCCTTGTAGGATGTTTACAGCATCCCTAACTTCTACCCACTGGATACCAGCAGGGGACCCCACCCCCACTGTGGTGACCAAAAATGTCTCCAGGCATTGTCAAATATGCCCTGCCGGGGGGACAAAATGTCCCTGATTGAGAACCACTGGTTTCTGGGCTCCACTCTGCTTACACTGGGCTGGGAGCAGCCTCTCTGTCACCAGTTTCCCAGGGCGGCTGAGTGAGGGCATCAGAGGCTCTGGGCTGCAAGCCCTCTGCCTGGAGGCTCCTGGGGTCCCAAGGCTGGCCCGCTGTGGCATCCCCTGCCTGGTGGGATCGCCATATGGCCTCTTCCACAAGGCCCTCTCCTTTGCTAACTCCTGCCTCTAAGGAGGTTGCCCATTATACCCTCATCTTACTGCCTCCATTTGCTCTGTTCCCTCCAGTGTCCAGGAAAGAAAGCCAAGGACAGGCCCCTGGCGGCTCTCCTCTGATTCCGTGTCTATTAGCTAAATGAACAGCAAGTGTATGTAGCTGTTAAACTGCGGGGGAAAATGTCAGACACCTGCACTTGATTGGATTATCTCTCATCAGGCTAAGTCGAGAAGCGGATGGATATTTGTTGGTAGAAAAAAATCCTATCACGTCAATCAAAAAGCATTTACTGAATACCTAACCTAAATTTGCTTAGCACAGATGTGCCATGTCCCTCAATGCTAGATGTGACATTTCCACATACCAATAAAGAAGCATGAATTTGGAATTTTACTCTAAATATCTTATAGTTTTTTTTTTATCTTTCTGATCTTTCCACCCCCTGGATATGCTTAGATTGCTTCAGAAAGCCTGGCTCGGTGCTCGGATTTTGTGTGTTTCAGTATATTCTATTGGAATGTTTTCTTTCAGACACTTGTGTCTGCCAAGTTGGTGACATTTCCCTCATGCATGCCTCGATGAGTCACCAAATGCTTATTGTTAAGCTGGAGCTTAATTTCTGCCTTGACTAGCTCAGCTTTAGGCATCCGAACCTGCAAGGACTGTGCTCAGGAAGTGGGTCCAGGAGTGGCTAAGGAAAGGGCAGGGAGATATCTGCAAAGGCAGAAAAGGGGGACTTTTACCAGTTTGTTTTCCAATTTAAATTCATCAGGACAGTCTATTCCTAATGCAGAGCATGTTGTGATTTTGTGAAAGAATTGCTGCTTACTCCTCCACTTTAGATTTATTAGTAAGTGATCACCTGGATGATGAAAGGCCTAGGATATCATTTGGTTGGCAACTTGAAGCACTTGTGAATCTTCTCCCGTATTCCATTTTCTGGTTTTCTTTTTGAATTATTTCCTTATACGAAACTTTTCCTTATAGTCACCATGTGAATTATGCGGGTTACTGCTTGGTTTGCTATATGCTTCTGAATTATTACAGAGTCATGAAGCTCCGGGAAAGGTTTAAATAGAGCAGCTCTAGAGCATTTTCCCAGGAGGGGTCTCATTGGGTACTGTGAGGTTTTCAGGAACAGTAACTGTCCCAGTTTTGTCGAAAAACCTTCTCCCCTGTCTATCTGCCACTATAAAGTTTGATGAAATTTCCCACTTTCCCAGCCTCACTTTAAGCTAGACCTGGTTCAGGCCAATGAGATGGGTGAGGGCGTTTCTGGGAAGGATTTTTCCTCATTGATAAAAAGAGAGGAGTATACAAGGATAGTACTTTCTTACCGCCTGGCTACCCACCTGCTTCCTGCCTTTGACTTTAGCCAAGTAAGATGGCTGCAGCTGTGACAGCCACCTTGTGACCACGAGGGCTAAGTCTCTCTTCAAGGGAATTGCAGAGATGCCAGACCCAGCACCATAACATAATAGGAAACCCAACTAAAAGGGGTTTAAACCATAAGGACATTTATTGTTTCCTTTGTGGTAGGTGTTTCCATAATCTACAGCTAAAAACAGCCTAACAACAACTAAAGCTCAATCTCCAGAGTTCAGAGAACTAATGCTAAAGCCAAGGAATCTTCTCTACAGGAATTCTCTTCCTTTATGCCTCTCTGACTCTGTATATGTAGTGTATAAGGTTAAAGAAACACAGACTCCTTCTACAACTGAACAATAAGATGTATGGATAATAGTATAGAAAAAGACGTAATGTCAAATTATGTTTAATTTCAAGAATCTTTAAAATTGACCAAATCCAGCCAATAAGATAGCAAATGCAAGACCGAGAGTAGGTCCTAAAGATGCAAATATCTATATAACACTGAAGTCTGAATTAAGGCAAAACAATGTGAGAGCTTTGCAATCCCATACTCTATGATTTAAATGACTTAATAATAATTTAATTTGCCCCGGTCTCCTTTAGATCCTCCTCCACCCTGAAGTCAAGCTGTGAGTGAGCACATTCTCTTATTATCCGCAAAATAACCAGCATAAACTGGGAGCAGTTGCCCAGTGCTCCGAGCCGGGTCCAGCCACTTCCCTTTGGCTTTCTGTATCAAGTCTCGCGTGTAGAAAATGAAACTCCTCTCTAACGTTCTGAGCCTTCCTGAAAGGACTTGGCCTTTTGTTCATGGTTTGCCTACATTAGAGGCAAACGTAAAGTTGGTAAAAGGCTTGGGCGTGCAGATGGCATTTTGAATATAACCCTTTAAGATTCAGAACCTATGGGATTTGGAAATCAAAATTATGTTTGGACTGGCAGCTTGTATGCAGTAAGGTTCATCTCAAAGTAATTTGAAAGAGCTGAGATCCTAAGCTGCCTGAATCAGCCTTTTGAAAGGAAAAGACGAGCTCAGCAGGCCATGACTGTGTTACTTCAGCGACTGCACGATGCTCAAATGTGCCAAATCTAAGCGGAGTAACGCACTGTGATGTGTTCAGAGGAAGAATTGGATTCCACAAGACAAGAAAGCCACTGATAGAGACTTTTATGCAAGTTGATTAATAAACTTCTCAAAGGATTACACCAAAATCAATGGCTTCCTCTAGAATAATGTACAACAGGACGTGAAAACTCCACTGACAACTGACAGCAGAATTCATTGCAGGAAGGGAGCTGGTGCAGGTAGGCTGACTCATGGGGAAGAAGGTGAGATCTGGAGGGCTTGGGTATTGACTGGTCCTGCAGAAGCCTGGAAGGAAATGGCTAACTGTTCAAGTCTAGGGGCATTTTTTTGTGCTATTGATTGGGGGTATGAGAGGAGAGGTGGATGGGAGGGAAGAGGCGTGAAGACATGGTGTGAGGCTGAGCAACTATCGAGCGTTAGGTAGTCCAAGCACAAGGATGCTTGAAGTTCAACCTAAAGTTCTTGGAGATGTAAACTCATTGTTTGGTCTCCCTCCAGATCTCCGATACAGTGATCTGATAAACACAAACACTGCCTTTGCGCGTGAATGTTTTCTGTGGGATTTCAGGAAGGGGCTGCAAGTTACATCTGAATCTGTGCAATGCAGACCAGAGATAAACGACTATGGGGTGGCAAGGCAATGAGTAGATTGAAGAGGTGGGAGCCAGAGGGGAGCATAAGAATTTAAAGGCACCCTTCCTCACCCACATTTGTTGGAACTGTTTGGAAATCATGGAGAGGGTTTGAGGGCTTGAGTAATACCATCCCATTACTTGCATTAAGACTTGTGAGGCCCCTATTGGATGGGGAGTTGGGCGTCTTCCTCAGGCTCTTCTGTGCGCCTGTGGGGTGAGCTGAGTGCTCTGTGGCTCTGTGTGCATCCTCTACTCTCCTGCATCCTGCTCTCTGCCCTGAACCCCGGCCAATGCGACCCGGCTTCCGGTTGGCCTTGGCTCATGGGGAGCCCAACGCAGAGTCTCTACAGGAGGTTAGAAGGAGGGAGGAGAGTGAAGTCAGGGTTTCTATTCCCCTGACCTCCTCCCTCTGAGGTCACTCTGAGTTAAATGTGGCCTTGTCTGAAGATCACTTGCTTCCTTGTATAAGGGGACTGTCTTTCTTTCCAGGTTTCAATGACCATTCCTTTCTTTTCTACCTCAGCACTAGACGGGGTGATCAACCATCTTCTTTTGCTGGAACTGAGGGTGTTCCCAGGACATAGGATTTTGAGTTTTAAAACTGGGACAGTCCTGGGCAAACAGGGACAAGTTGGTTCCTGTACCCTAGGAATGGTTAAGAGCTCCTCTGCTGTTTCTAACGTCAGGTTACTAAATTATCCCTTGTGGTGCCCCTACACTCCATCCCTTTTTTTGTAAATAGTCCTTTTGTCAAACAAACACACTCTCCCGGAATTATTTTACTCAAGGGCGTTGTCTCTTTTCTGTTGGGACTTGACACTGGGTGTCCATGAATACTCATGTCCTCTCTACTTAGGTTTCTTCTACTGCCAAATAAAAGGTTTACACTAGAACATTCCCTTACATCTTTCCGGCTCCAACATCATGAAGGTGGTGAAAAGAACATCATGATCTTTATCTCTCTTTTTTTAAAATTTATTTATTTTTTATTTTTGGCTGCGTTGGGTCTTCGTTGCTATGCGCTGGCTTTCTCTAGTTGCAGCGAGCGGGGGCTACTCTTCGTTGCGTTGCGCAGGCTTATTGTGGTGGCTTCTCTTGTTGCGGAACACGGGCTCTAGGCGCGCGGGCTTCAGTAGTTGTGGCACACGGGCTCAGTCGCTACACGGCATGTGGGATCTTTCCGGACCAGGGCTCGAACCCATGTCCCCTGCGTTGGCAGGTAGATTCTTAACCACTGCACCACCAGGGAAGCCCCGATCTTTATCTCTTAAAATTTTGTAACTCTACTTAATTCATACTGTCATCTTCTAGGAATCCTGCCTAAAGAATTCTTGAGGGCATCCGATTACCAGGCCTCAGCTGTGCCCTGGGGAAACTGAGATGCAGGGTACGTAGTCCTGGCCCTGGAGAGGGTCATGTGTGGTCTACGGGGAGGGAAAGAGGAAGATGCCAGACTGTCAGCAGATTATTTCAGCACAATGTGCTACATATGTGCTAAACGAGATTTATACAAGGTGTCCTAGAAGCCCAAAGAGGGGTAGCCAACTAAGCCTAGGAGGTCACAGAAGGCTTCCTGGAGGAAGGGACACCTGAACTGAGTTTTAAATAATGTGTAGGGCCCAGGTGTTGGGGCAGAAGACATGAAAAGGGCAGGCAGAGTATTCCTTGCAGAGGCCTGGAGGAGACCAAGGACATAAGTCCTAAGAGGAATATGGGAGGATTTTGGGGTGGAGTAAATAAGCTGTTCAGTTTGGGTGGAGCCTAAGATGTGAGGCAGGAGATGAGTCTGGAGAAGTAGGCAAGGCCAGATTATAGAGGGTCTGGTAGGCTGCTGAAGGAGGTGACCCTTTACCTTGTGGATGACAGAAAGCCACTACATGATGGGCTTTGTCATTGAGCAGGGTGATCTAATATTTAAATATCCAGTTTCTTTTTGAAAATTAAATACAAAGAGTAGCTCTGAACCACAACCAACAAAAAATAATGTGTGTTCAGCAAACTTTCTGAGGTCTTGCTCATACAATGGAACTTGAAATCCGCATTTTTAGTTATATGAAATGATAAAGTGATGCTGCTATTAGGAAAAGTCATCAAATTCTGCCCCAAAGCCTTCTCTGAAGGAAAAATAGCAGATACTAGGCTTGATAGATTCACCTTGGTTGTCCTCATTCATTTACTTCAATATTCATTTTAGTTCACCCAAATTTTGAGGTTTTGAGGACAAAAAGTATATCTTATTTATATTTGCCTCACCAGCAATTAAGGCATTGTTTGGCACATGGAGGGGTCAATAAATATTTGTTCCATGAAAAATGTCTGTTCCACTGAGTGCCTGCTGAACAGTAAGTACCAGCTGCACTAAGGCCAAGAAGTAGAGTGACAAGACCCAAAGTTTCTGTCCTCAGTACATTAAAGGCTGCGGGTGGACCTTGAATTGAACAAACCAACGATAAAAGGACATTTTTGTTCTTTTAGTGAAATTTGAATGTGGAGTGGGTATTAGATGAAATCCTTATTATTTTGTTAGGTGTAATAACAGCATTGTGGTTGTATGACAAAACACCTTTTTTAACATGGTAAAATTCAAAGTATTTAGAGTGAAATAACACAATGTCAGGGATTTACATTAAAATATTGTCACTTATGCCTCAAAAAGTTTGTTTAAAAACAAAAAATTTATAAATTACTGCCAAAACAAGAAAGAAGGAAAGAAAGAAAGAAAGAAAGAAGGAAGGAAGGAAGGAAAGAAGAAAGGAGAGAAGGGAGGAAGGAGGGAGAGAAGGAAGAAGTTAGCTGGTTCCAGTCCAGGAGAAGCTTCTAGATTTGAAAACACAACATTTGCAGTGTTATATACACTGGTGAGTAAATTCGTTTTGTGATGGGGCGTGAAGAAAAGCATAATTACAGTGTGGGTAGAGACCAAGAAGCATGAATCCCAGAAGAGGTATATTTTGAGTCAGGTCTCTTAGGTTCATAACAAGAGCTCATTTCAAATTGAAGTCACCCTTTCCTGTTCTCTATTTTAGCAGAACAATGTTTCTCACTTCCTCTCCAAGTATAGCATCCTTTAGAAACAACATAATGAGGTAAGACACTCTCTTGTGATAACTTGGTTACAATAAATAAAAATGATCTGGGTAGTTATCTAGAGATGATGCTCCTTGGTGGCTAACCGTGTGACCCTGGTTACTGACGATAATAACATGGTTGTTTATTTCACAAATCCATGAAAATCTTATGGAGAATCTACTCTGTCTTGAGTGATGCATTAGGCATGGCAGCAGAAAACAGGACAGAGTTCCTGCCTTCATGATGCTTACATGCTTGGGGACTGTGGTCATAGTTTACAAACAGCTTTTGTGTATGGGATTCTTTTCTTGGCTTCGATCTTGAAAACAATCTGGTGAGGTTAGCTGCTGTTTATAGGACCTTCCTTTCAAACGTAAGGGTGGGTTGGTTCGTGCCTTGCTCATGGTCACGCTAATAAATGGCAGCAAGTATGATTCAAACTTGGATCTTCTCACTTGGGGTCCAGCCCTGTCCCCAGCGCATCACAGGCTGCTCTGTCTTATGTTGCATCTGTGAACCAAAATGCAATGCAGGTGCCATGTGCATATGGCTGGATGTCTGGAAGGGGGCAGCAGTGTCAGCTCTTCTGGCCACAAGCACACGTTTTACCTGGAGCTGCTCTGTGGTGCAGCTCTGAGGGCGGCTCTGTTAACTACCAGTACGTTGTGACACTTCAGGGGAGATTTTCTGTTACCAGTTAATTACCACTTAAACTTGTCAAGAAGGGAAAAAGCGCCTCTCACATCTTATTTTAAAATATAAAAAACCTTGGAAAAGTTTGAGGGTGATTTGCTGCTCTTCCAGCTCCACAGGCGGCCCCAGCCAGACCTGAAACAAGAAGGGCTGTCAGTGTGGTGTCCCTGAGGCACTCCACGGGGGTGGCAATCCCAGACCGGAGGCTGCACACCGAATAAGATGCAGACAACACTGCTGAGTGCCTGGGAAGGGAAGAGAGAGAATGGAAATAGGAGATGGGTCTCAAAGCAATTAACTGGAAATGATTTGTACCCAGAAGGGTTGCTGATGCCAAGAGAAAAAAGCCAGACACAAAAGACCACATATCGTAGGATTCCATTTATGTAAAATATCCAGAACAGGCAAATCCACAGAGGTAGGTAGAAAACAGATTAGTGGTTGCCAGGGGCTGGGAAGCAGGGAGGAAGGATGCGGATGCAGTCATGGGTCCTTAATGGGTACAGATTTCCTTTTCGGGTGATAAAGATGCTCTGGAACCAGATGGTGGTGAAGGTTGCACAATATTGTGAATGTACTAAAAGTCACTGATAGTAATTTTTATGTTAGGTGCATTTTACCAAGGTAAAAAAATATAAATATATATATTTATATATATTTATATATATATATATATATAAATATATATATTTATATATATATTTATATATTTTTATATATATATTTATATATATTGATTTGAATAGGCCAGGAGTATCTGTCCCAGTTTCATATAGATAAGCATATATAGGTTTGTAAAACCTATATATTTTAAAATATATAGACTATATATAAAATATATATATTTATATATATAATATATAAAAAATATATAAATATATATTTATATATAAATATATTAAAATATATATATTTATATATTTATATATATATAAAATAATATATATATTATTTTATTTTACCAAGGTAAAATTAAAAAAATATATATATATATATATATATACACACACACACAAACTTAAAAGAATCATCTTACTGGTTGGTTAATCTCAAAACTGTTATAATTTTGCAACATACCTGTTGAATGGTCATCCAGATTTTATCAGAATATCTTCTCTGAGAAGAACATTGTCATCTCAAAAGTAAGCTTATTTCATTTTAGGAAACCTTGATTGTTAGAAAGCTCACTATTAAAGTGACTTAAAAATCTACGAGAGTGAGAGACAGATTGCCCAGTGATTAGGATGAAAGGGTATCAGGTACCTCAGACATTTCCCCCATTTATATTTATATCTGTGCCTTGAGAGGCTGCAGTTGCATTTCTGGGCAAAGGGCAACAGTCTTGCAAAGACAACTGAGTGAAAGTGTGCTCCAATCTAGAGCGGAGTTGCTACATTTTGGGATGCAGAAGTGCTGTCTGGGATTATTCCAGACCTTGGACTGTAGACTATTCAAAATCTAACTTTATGGAGCACTGCACCTGATAGACAGGAATCTAGGAAAAATTTCAGAATTTTCTGTTGGAAGAAATATACTCCCATGCTCGCTTTAAGATGAGAAAATATGTTCCCACCTGAAAAAATATGCATGAGGAAAACCACATTACCAGGAATGTTATGGGTTTTATAAGCAGATCTACAATACAAAGTCTTTAAATGAGGAAACCCCCAAGGACTTTGATTTGACTTATAAAATACAATTTGTCCACTTTTCCTAAAAACGTCTACTGTGTAAATTCAAGTACACATGAGCCTTTCCCTTTATTTATATGCTATAACCTAAATAGCACATACACATACGTAGTTTAATATTAGGAGAGATTAATAGTCTAGAAATTATTTTATAATCTGGTTTAATTAATAGTGAAAAAAATCGGTAGGAAAAAGTAAGCGGTTCCCTCTGAGCAGGGCTCAGGGAGTACTGGCGGGAAAGGACACGAGCAGTTTATTTTGATTTCTGATTCACCCAGGGCAGGACTCCCAGTCCCAGCCCCCTTTTGTGCTTCTCACAGCTCCTCGGAAGTGCCCTGAGTGATGAGGGCTCCCTTCTACCGGGGTGCCAAAGATCTTTGTGGCAGAACAAAGGAAGATGTGAATTTTGTCCCTGGGAACTAGCGCTGTTTTTTATTTTGAAAGCCCTGCTTTTAGAAGGTTCCCAGCATAGGAACATTTATTTGAACAATGTCTTATCTTTTATCATCATTGCAGCGGAAAAATACTAGCCTGAGGCTGTGGGCTGCTTAAAGCTGTCAGAGCCAGCCCACCTTTCGTATTTCGTGATGACGTGATGACGTTAGAAGCTTTCTGCCGCCCATATTCAGATCTGACTCAACATGGGAAGAGTCCAGAAATACCAGAGCAATTCAGGAAAAATGGAAGAGCAGCAAGGGAGAAGCCAAGAGGAGAGGAAGCTTTGTTTTAGATCCGATTGAAGGAGACAGAACCAGGTTAAGACACAAAGGATGTGAAAAACATTTATCTTTCCCAGAAAGTGGTGAAAGCTGGGGAACACAGGACCCACGCAAAGCTCCTATTCACTGAAGCTTCGAGGCCTATGATTTTCTCGAACTGTGGGAGGGGCAGGTGGTTCGAGATGAAGGAGAGGCCCAGAACGCAGTGTGATGGTGACAACTTTGCTTCTCCCTCGTTTCCTGTGGACTGATTAGGCAGGCGGGCAAATCGGTGTGCAAAGAAGAGGTCTGCTGGATAACAGCTGCGTCAGTGGCACGTTATGCAGTTTTGCAGGAACATGCTGATCTGCAGTCGCAGAGAAATGAAATTATATGAGGCCAAGGGCTCTGCGGTGCCAGCTTCAGGGCTAAGCGTTGGCCTGGCCACTCTCTGCTCCCGGAGGGGTTTTATTTGCACTCTGTCTCACAGCCTGCAGTTCCCTGCTGTGCCTTCCCTAGCACGGAGGTGGTGTTTACTCACTCAGGTGAAAGGACGTTTTAACTTTCCATCTTCTCCTCGGGCGTGCAGTATTGATTTTCTGCTGGAAGGAAGGAAGAAAGACCTTTCTTCAAAGTACCTTTGGAGGCAGAGTTGGCCGTGGATCGGGTTTACTGAGAAAGGACCCATACTCAGGGAACGTGGAATCTCTTTCTCAGTTGCAAATTGTGTTTGTGCCATTTACTAGTCATAACAAGTTCATGTTTCACTGTTAGTTGTTCAAGAAAAATCCAACAGATTGAAGCTGCTTCATCGCTTGATCAGTCTAAACAAGTTCGGATAATTAGCTTGGCTAATTAATATCTATGTCTAGTGTGCAGTTTGAGTTGACATATTTTGAAGGTGGTGCCAGTTCAAAAATGTAGAAATAATTACTCCATAAAACTGGGCATGAGGCATAGTTCCATGGGATTTCACCTTGAATATGCAAATGCTCTCCCTTTTGAAATGTGATTTGCAAAAATGAGGAGTATTTGAAAATTCTCCAATCTGGAAATGCTTTTTTTTTTTTTTTCAGGAGTTTCTGGAAACCCTGATCCTGCCTTGCAGGCATAAAATGCTTTCCAGTAACATCTAATAAAGGAAAAAAATTAACAGAGCTATCTCTTGCTCTAAAAACTCAGGTATAGTATGCTGAATTTGTAGTCTTGATAAAGCAGAGAATTAGTTTTTTATTACTTTGAAATTAAGTGCTCAAGTTCAATGCCTCCCCATCGCTTCCCAAATTAAGTACAGATTCCCCAGCCTGGGTTTCAAAAGGCCTGAACCACGTACTCAACCTCTACAGGCCAAATGGGAGATTGCAACACACTTTTATTAAATATAAATACCACAAAATACTGTACTTAGGTGTTGGGGAAATTCCGGAGACCATGAGTGAGAGGAAAAGACAGGAAACCAAAGGAAAACAGATTTATGGATCCATTGATTCCTTCGAGGTCTATTTCCTGAGAAGTAACTGAAGGAGATGCATGGTGAATGGTACTCAAAAGAATCATAAAATGAGAAAAATGTCATTAATAAGTTATTGGCAGCTGGAGGTGGAAATACTAATTTACTCTGCAGCATGCCTTCTTTGTTTTGGAAAGGACCAACTTTGGTGGTGCCACGTAGTTATTAAGATGTTGGGCAGAGAATTCCCTGGCGGTCCAGTGGTAAAGACTCCATGCTTTCGTTGCCGAGGGCCCGGGTTCGATCCCTGCTGAGGGAACTAAGATCCCACGAGCTGCGCAGCGGGGGCAAAAAAAAAAAAAAAAAAAAGATGTAGGGCAAAAGTGGGTTGGGACCAAGGAGGGTTCTTGGAGGAAGGGAACAAATCCCTTTGCATTGAAGTTTAACATTCTGTGTCTGATGGGTTGAAGTGACCATGACTGAGGACAGCTGTTTATAAATAAAGATCTCAAGAGGAAACTCACTTTAAGGAGGAAGGCAGTCTAGAGTGGTGGCCAAGGCAGCACATCATTAGAAAAAGACACAGGGCATCAGGGCATGGCTGATGCTAGAACACCTCTTGGCCAAGGAGCGTGTGTGTGTGTGTGTGTGTGTGTGTGTGTGTGTGTGTGTGTGTGTGTAAACGTAAAGAGCTGAGTCAACAACAGATTATGGCTTTGGAAGGCCAGGCCAATCACAGAGTTCTGTGAGCACTGCTGTGTGTGAGCCTGGAGGAGAGATGCTGCTCCGACCTTCCCTCACCTGAGGAAATACCGTCACGGCAGCAAGTTCCTGTGGCCTGAGCATGACCAGGAGTGGACGGGGCTGCTCGGGGCTGCCAGAGTGCCTGGTAGAGGGCACTTTTTCTGGGAGAGACTCCATGTTGCACAGCATGGGGCTTTTCAAAATATAGGCACAATTTTCCAGCTTATTGGAGTTCCTGACTTATCTTGTAGCTGGGGGGTTGGAAGGAGACTATTTATTGAGGAAGGCATGCATTCTTGAGATAAATGGAAATAGGGATCTGAGGTGGTTGGTTTTAAAACAAAATTAAATGTGATCTAATCTTTCTTGTGCCCCCAAATGGGCAAATCAGTCAGGGCTCTTCACACAAACTCTATCTATTTATCTATCTATCTATCTATCTATCTTATCTATCTGGTCTATCTGTCGGAAATTATACCAATAGGAAGGGAGAGAGACAGAGAAAGAGGGAGAGATTTATTTTATGGAATTGGTTCATGTGATTATGGGGGGCTACCGAGCCCCAAATCTGTAGGACTGGCAGGTAGTCTGGAAATTTAGGTGAAGGTTGATGTTGTAATTTTGAGTCCAAGATCTGTAGGGCAGGCCAGCAAGCTAGAAACTCAGGCAGGACTTCTATGTTACAATCTTTTAGGCAGAATTCCTTCTTCCTTGGGAATCCTCAGTTTTTACTCTTAAGGCCTTTCAGTGGTTGGATGAGGCCTACTCACATTATGGAGGATAATCTACTTTACATGAAATCAGCTAATTGTAAACATTAGTACATCTACAAAACATCTTCACAGTAATATCTAGACTAGTATTTGACCCAACAACAGGGCATCTATAGTCTAACCAAGTTGAACTATATAATTAACCATCACACTGGGGAAACAGGACAGGCTGGCCATTTACCAAAGAAACTTCCAACTTGGTAATGGAGTAGTAAATTTATCACAAAACGAAGTATGCAAAGTAGTATGTGGTATGTGTCATAAAAGGGATGTAAACTAAGTGATATAGGGGTTCTGAGGAGTGGGAGTTAGCAAAAACCTGGGGGTGACCCAGACAAGGACATTTCAGATAGAAGCAAAGGCCAGAACAGTTTCAGAGGAAAGTCTCAGAGGAAAGCATTGAATTGACATAGCAGAGCATAGCATGAGGCATGTAGGAAAGCACTAGAAGACTGCAACAGACCGGACACTGAGACTTAAATGGAAAGAGAGGGGGGCTGGTGGGAGTTTCTGAACACGGGAGTGCTTTTGTACACAGTTACAGGGGGTTAAGGGTGTCATGGAAGGTTTGATTTTTTTAATATGGTAGAAATGTCATTAGAATTGTGCTCCAGGAAGACTACTATAATAAAGGTTTTCTGGATAAATGTGACAGAAAGTGATTCAGGATAAACAGCTGGAAGGCTTATAGCTATTATGCAGTGAAGGATGGAAATCAGGGTTGAAGCTGTAGCAATTAAATTAGGGGGTCATGTTTTAAAGATATTACAGAAGTCAATCTATAGGACATGACAATTAATTGAGGGTAAAGCAAATAGGAATGGGAAGAGTAAAGGCAGATCTTAATATTTCCAGACAATATGAATAAAAAAGTAAGGGTAAAACTAACAGGTCTAGAGAATTCAGGCAGAGAAACTGGTATGGAAGACGAGGTAATGATTTCCTCTTTAGACATCTTGAGTTTGACATGCTGGAGGGACAATCTGGTGAAATTCTTTAGAACCCAGTTATAAACATGGTCTGGAACTCAGGAAGGAGGTCAGGGTTAGAAATATATGTTTGTTTCTAACGATTGTCTAGGTTAAGGTATGTCTGTGACACTCCCATGCTGGCGTCTTTGCCCTTCCAGGCAAATATCACTTCATATTTACAAGGACAATACCATAGAGCGGTTAAAAGCTTTTCTTTGAGCTTCAGTGGGGTCCTACCCTGTTATTTACAGACTCTGTAAACATTGGAGGTGTTACTGAGCCTCCTTCTGCCTTGGTTTCTTTATCTGTAAGTTGGGAACAATAGCATCAGGATGGTTGTATTTGCTAAGTTAACACGCATGAAATACCTGGCTGAGCTACTGTTACACTCCTGGGACTCTTAACGGAGATGCCTTTCCTCCTGTGGCTCAGATCCTCAGCTGTGGATACCAGGACATCCTCCCTCTCCTGACCACCCCAAATCTCACATGAAACTCCTTTTCCTCTGCCAGTATGAGGTGAATTCACCTGGAGTGGTGAGAAAATGCAATCCTTACCTGTCTGTCTATGGATAGTCTTCTTTATTCTCCTCTATATCTTGAGAGATTAGTTGATGATGTGAAGGTTGGGTTGTACCCTTAGCCTGAGGATGTGTGTCTCTAGTTTAGGTCCACTTATATAGACAGAAAAGAAGTTATCTTCATCTGTTCCCTGGAAGAAGAAAAATCAATCCTTAATCAGACAAATGTACTTGTGTAGAGATGGTGGCTGAAGCTGCAGGAGTGGATGGCATTGCCACTGGAGTGGGTGTAGAAAAAGAAGAACATCTAGAACAGAACCTTGGTGGATATTATCATTCTTGAGTCTTGGAGAAGAAAAACTTGCTATAGTTATCACTAATAAGACAACCGTAATTAATAGCAAGAGTCTTACTTCTTTTGTTCACCACTGTATCCCCAGCATTTATTCATTCAACAAATACTTACTGATATCTATGAAACATAAACCACTATAATAGGCATTGTGCCCATAGCAGTGAACAAATTAGGCAAACGATTTTGGCTTTCATGGAGCTTAGACTGTAGTAGGCACTTTAAAAAATACTTGTTAAATGAATGAATAAATATTTGAACAAGAAGCATGTCTGCGGAAAGGAGGCCTCTAGTATGTGCAAGCACTGCATTTGGTAGGTACTGGGAAGTCTGTAAAGGGATAAAGATCGGAGGTGATTCTTGGAGGATGGACAGGATTTAGAGGAATGGAAAGAAGGGCGAATGTGCGGAAGACGGATGCAGGGTAAGTGCGGAGATGGGTATTTGCATAATGTCTTTAAGGAGTAAGGAGACGGTGGCTGGCAAGTTTGGGGGAGCATTCAGCTCCCCACAGGAGTGGAGAGGCAGAGAGTAGAGATAATGAGGTCAAAGAACTTGACCTCAAGGTCAAGAACTTGTTGCAAAATAAAGAACATGAGGTTCCTATTTTGAGCAGGAGCCTTCATCCATCATCTCCAAATCAACAAATTTGACCATTACAGCATTTGCTGGTCAGTAAGAAGAGGAAACTAGTATCTGTTAAGCTTCTACCAAGTGCCAAACATTAGATCAGAAGCTCTGAGTATAGGGGACTGAAATGAATTTATCTCCACAACATTCAGGTGCACAACCATCCTATTTCTTTTCTTATTAAATCAGGTTATACCTGGATTGACTCAGACCAGCCAGGGTTGGTGAGAAATTGAATTTCTGTTTTTGCTGGAGAGGAATAGGCTTCGGCTCCCTTGCGGGGCGGGGCGGGGGAAGTGCCGTAGCCTCAGGATCTGCACAAGCCAGGAGGCCTAAAAAGGGCTTCTGGTGTTTGGTCCACTGTTACTGAGACATTTATTTTGTGTCTCCTCTCTTTGTCAGGCTAGTGCCTGGACCATCGCTCCTGCCTCCCAGCCTTGAGGTGCTTGATGTCAAGTCCCCACTCATCCGCTGGGGACCTCTGATAAGGCTTCTGCCACCTTTAGGAGCAGGTTTCTGGCTCTCCTCTCGGCCCCAGTCTTCTCAGTAGCTGGGGTGGGACACTCGCTTCCTCATCAAAGCACCTGCCCCCCCCCCATCTCTCGTCCATAACTGCCCTCCAAGAATCTGCTCCTCCCATACTCTCCTGTGGGGAGGCTGTCTTCAGGGCAGCTCACGCAACCAAAGAAAAAATTATTTCCCTCTGTGGCCAAAAAGTCTAAGACACAGGCCTATTCTGCCAGGACATGGGGGGAGGAGGGAAGAGGGGAAAAAAGAAAAAATATCAGTTCTTCATTTTCTGGCATTTCCTAATACAAAAATTAATATGCCAGTGTATTATCTTGCCGTGTGCATTATCTCCTCTAATCCTCCAAATCAGAGCATGAGATAGGTACTGTTACTACGACTTTATGGAAGAATTAATTCATTCAATAAGTATGTATTCTCTCTGCCTTACAGTGTCCCAGGCTCTGGAGAATAACAACAACAACAACAAGAAACCCAGCAACAAGAAAAAACAGTGAATAAGACAGAAAAAAATCCAAATGAAGACACTAAGTCTCTGAAAGTAAATACTGTGCTTGAGATCACATAATCCATGCGTGGAAAAGCTACAATGAGCCCAGGACTATTTCTCCAAAGTCCACACCATTTTATGCTGCTTTTGCAATATAAGCTATTCTGCAGAAAACTGCTTGGGCTTTTGACAGACTTCTTGGGAGAATAAAATGTGACCTCACAAGCAGTGATAATAATAGTACTTATCATGCAGAGATTGCCTACCGTGTAGCAGGCAATGGGAGAGACTGCCGGCAGTATCTCATTTAATCCTCACAAGAAACCCACATTCTCATTTTTCATGGTTCAAGGAAACTGAAAATTAACAGCACGTTTCTTGCCAAGATCACTGGGCCAGCATGTGAGTGAGCAGAACTTCAATCTAAATATCATTATTCCAAACTGGGGCGCTGAAGAGTACGGTTCCGCATCCTGATTGCCTTGGGGTCTTGTTAAGTTGAAACTCCTCCTTTCTCCCATCTTGGTTCTCCGGCTGGGAAACCTGTGGTGGGTCGGGTATGGATAGTCGGCTTCTCATTCTTGTTCCTCAGTTACCAGCGTCTACCGTTTTGGGTTTCTGCAGGTTTGGTTATAGAGGTCAGAGAGGACAGGCAAGGCACAGGGAAAGTCTTATGACTTGATAAGTGGACAGTGAATGTCCAGCATTAATTCTTTATCCCAAGGGTCCCTACAGACGTTTCTGTGGGTCCCACACTCTGGACTAGGCTTCCAGAGGCCCCTTTGGGTAGCCCAGACTCTATTTCGACTTCTCAGACATAATTGAGGGGCTGGTCCCTGCAGCCTTTAAACTCCGAAGAATACGTGTTTCACTCTCTAAATGGTTCTTTTGAAGCCCCCTTATCTGGCTTAATGGGGCGAAGGGCAGGATCACCTCCTTGGCTTCTGCCCTGGATGGGTGACCCAGAGGGAAGGGAAAAACCTGACCCAAAGTCACCCTCATTGCCTGCCTCTGCAAACACTCAGTGAATTTCTTAGTGTCTTTTACACAGCCTGGAGCTGGAGGGCGGGCTAAGGTGGCAGGAGTATCCCAGTGGGACCTGCACAGGTTGTGAGACTATCTGGAACCTCTGGTGAAAACACAAAAAAAGTGTCCTTTAATATCCAGTTTGCATTGGTCCCAGAAGCTGCTTAAGGATGCACAAGATCATAGGCTTTGGAATCAAATCGCCCAGGTTTGCATCTTTATTCCTTTCCTTACTAGCTATAGGAAGTGAGGCAATTACTAACCTTTATGTATATCCATTTTCTCTGCATATCCATCTATAAGACAGGGATTCTCACTACCAGCCTCATAAGGTTGTTGGAAGAATATAGGAGGCAAATACGTGTTAACTGAAGCACAACACCGGTCATGTAGCTAATGTCCTCACACTGAGCTGTTATTATTCTCACCACGTTGTCCTGTACATCAATTTCTGAGACAGATTGAAGATAAACACTTCTGAGTTTAGAGCACAGGCTTTTGTAAAACCAAAACTCAAGAGGCAGATATAAGAGGTAAAATATATATGACTTCTTTTAGAACTATGGCTTAATTGGATTTAGGGCTGCCATGATTTCTTCTCCCTTTCCAGAAAGGGAGTTTGCTGCCTCGTTTGGGCTGCTGTGTTTCTTCCAGTGTGGTTGTTACTATTTGCAGGTTGATCAGAAGCAAAGTGCCGTGGTAATTAAGACAGAAGACACCGGGGCAGTCAGACTTGGCCTCTGATCTCTGCTCTGACACTTAATAGCTACTATGACTTTTTGCAAGTTACTTAATTTCCTCATCTGAAAAATGAAAACAATACTTGTGCTTACTTCATAAAGTTGTTGTGAGGATTAAATAAGATAATGTAGGTAAAGAGCCTGGCACAAAGGTGGGCTCAAAAAATGGTAGCAGTGGTATGGTAGATGGTGCTAGAGTTTGGTTATTGATCATGGATTAGAAGCAAAATGTCTTTTGACTTTTGCTGTCAACAGATCTAAATTGTTAGAACTAATCTCCTCAAAGTAGGTTGGATCTGCTACAGAAAAATTTGAACATATTAGACTATGAACACACAATCTCAAAAGCTGACATAATGATTGGTGCTGGTGGAGAGGGGTCTGGTTGACCTATTGAGAAAGGCTCAGGTTTCATCTAAATCCCTTAAAATAGTGCTAGAAACAGGGACGGACCATGGGGGTTCAAGACCCCTCACTGGGAGGTGGAGAGCTCTCTGCTTTCCTCTCAGACTTTGCCAAATGTTTCTTCCACCTCCTCTTCAAAGTATGAGCCTGTTGGTCTCAAAGTCATCCCAGAAGGCCCTTCCCTCAGTCCAAATCCTTGGAATTTATCTGACCATTGGCTGAATCCAGTTCAGGTTAGGATATGCCTTTGGTGTCTATTCTTAGTTGTGGTCAGTTCTTTTTACCATATCTTCGTCTTCAGAATATAATGGAACTGCTTTGGGGAGAGATGTAACGAGCCAGGCTCTGACTCTCTGTTCCACTCTGTTCTGAAGAGGCTCTGCCTAGGCTGCTTTCCAGAGGATGCCATCTAGGCTGGGTGTCATCAATGCTTGTTAAATCCCAATATGCACTAATCTTGTCTACTCTCTAGCAATATTTTCCTCCGTCCTCACCTTGTAGTTGCTAATCTGGGCTGGTCGTGGCTGAGTGGTTTACCCAGAGGACACAACGATCAAATTGTTACCTAATGCAAGTTCACGTGCCCAGTGCACAATGCGGCCAAAGAAACCAAAATGTCGAAGTTTGGAGCAGAGAAAAGTGTATTGCAGGCCCGAGCAAGGAGATCGGATGGTTCTTGCCCCCCCAGACCCTGGCAGTGGTTTTTATTTTTTTATTTTTTACAATATTTATTTATTTATTTACTTAGTTGAGGCATGCGGGATCTTTTGTTGTGGCACGCGGGCTCTTTGTTGCAGCACACAGGCTTCTTTCTACTTGTGGCATGCAAGCTCTAGAGCGCATGGGCTCATTAGTTGTGGCCAGAGGGCTCTCTAGTTGTGGTGTGCGGGCTCAGTAGTTGCAGCACGCGGGCTTTAGTTGCCCTGCGGCATGTAGGATCTTAAGTCCCTGACCAGGGATCGAACTGGCGTCCCCTGCGTTGAAGGATGGATTCTTAACCACTGGACCACCAGGGAAGTCCCCTGGTGGTGGGAAAAATTCAGGAAATATGTATGAGATACTATTATCTGAGTACTTCAGAGAGGAGCTAGAGCAGAGGGTATGGCGGAGGGCTCTAACCCGAGGAGGCCCCGTAGGGTCCTACTTGGTTACAATATGGCCCCGTTGATTGGGTCGATTGGGTTCCTGTAAATCTTCCTTCTGGTAGTGCACTTTGAGCTGGTATTCCTTCCTGATGGTGCTCCCTTCCCCAGGCCCCAGGGTGCTGGTTGTCCAGGGACCACACCCCCATCCAGGGCTTTTGGATGCTTGCTACTGCTTGGGGAACTGTCATTCTCTTTTTCTCGAGTTGTCTTCCTCATGTGCTTATCTTCAGATAAAGATTATTAAAACAATTGGGAGCTCAGACTTTTGTAATTTTTTTAGAGAGAGAAGTAGAGAAAAAGAAAGAGGGAGAGACAGACAGGGAGAGAGCGACTTCTCTACGACAAGAGGTCTTCTTGTCACATCAGAATCATCCGTAGAGCTTTTAAACACACATGCCTGGTCCCATCTCAGATTTTCTTTACCAGATTTTTTTCTGGGCACCCATTTAAGTTTGTTGACTATGCATATTTGTTGATACCAGCCTTTCCACTTGCGTAGCTTCCCTCTCTGGATCCTCTGAGAGGTATGAAAGAGGCAGTGAGGTGGACTCAGACACAGATGAAAGTTAGACAGGAGAGTGGATGAAGAAAGGACAAATGAGCAAGGATATTGAGTATGTGGGCAAAGGGGCGATTGAAAGATATAGAATCAATAAAGATGCGAGAGCTATTGAAGATCCTGGTGAGGTCTCAGAACAGGTATAGTGAAACTGGTTGTGCAGGTCACTGGAAGGAGAGGAGGATGTTATCAGAGTGTGACATTTTTCTGAATTAGGATTTCGGAGGGGAAAAATGCAAAGACAGGACAATAACTCCGGTATGCCATAATTAATATAAATGAGCCTCTGGTAATCTGAAAATAGAATGATTTCTCAATCACCCCAGGCTTTAATTCAGTCCTTACTTTTCCTCCTGGTTGCATGACACTCCCTACTTAACCTCTGATTCCCTTATTTTGGTGTCTCCAGTTTATAGCTTTTCCCATGTCCCTTCAACTCTTGACAGAACTTGGGCTCTCTGGCTTTGAACCTCGATGACAGATTTCTATCTTTCTATTGGCATTTCCTACTGCTGGCTGCTCCAGGGAACCATCTAAATGAATCTCTGGCCCTTACACTACATATCAACACTGATTCCTTAACTGGGTCTACCTTGGCCTTGGCAAAAAGTATTGGGTACCAGGTTTCTTGCCTTAGTCCAGTGCTTTTCTTCACACACACACCCTGCCATGTTCCCCTACATGCTTGAGAGCCTGGCTTTCTGTTTGTGACCAAGGACCCAGTTTCACCCTCTGGTCATGCACCCTTTAGAGCTCTCTCTTTGGGTTCCACTGGCTCTCCCAGATCTTCACTCAGTTGCCTTGAGTAGTGATATGACAGCACTGTGGGGGTGAGCTGTCTGTTGCTGCTGTTTCTCAGCTTTTCTCTAGCTAAGTAGCCCTATTTGAGCTCAGCTCTTGAAATATTTCTGAGAATTTTCTCTTGCTTAACTTGTTTGAGATCAGTCAACTCAACTGATTTTCCTAATTCTGAAAGCGATCAATAAATGACTCAGGAAGCCACAGAAAAGACATTTAGTGTGGAGGCAGAAGATCCATCCTCATGTGATACTGGTGCTGATTTGGGTAATTTTGCATTGACTTGAGTCAGAATGAGTGTGCTGTGCTTTAGAACATGAACAAGGTGACAAGAAATAAGGTTAGCTGCTTTCAGAAGTCACTGGCACTCAGTCTATATTTGGAATCCAGGAACTTTTAGTGAAAAATGGTATTTCTTAGCAGGCTCCATGCAACCTTACACTTACCCAACCCTGTCGTTAGACGTTAGTAAAAAGACAAAGATTTCTACCACAAACACATCTTCCCAGAGATCTAGGGTAATGGTAACAAGATGGCAACAACAAGGGATACACTTTGTTAAATTTCTGTTGTTTTATTGTTTAATTTACTTTAGACCTAGGTGAGACGCTACTAACTAAGGCACTTGTAAATAACTAGAGTGGTAGAAAGAAGGCAATCTTGAATGAGGCAGATTTGATTTTGAATTAGAGCCCACCCCTATGCACTATGTCATCCGGGACAAGTTCTTACTCTCTCTGAGCCTCTGTCTCCTCACTGGTAAAGTTGGAGGTATAGTAGCTGCCTTACCCAGTTGGCAAAGTGCCTACCACATAGGAGATACTCGTGGATACTATGGATTGGCTATTCAACATCCACTCCAAACGCCCTATGCGGTACCCCCTCATTGCAGAGGCTGGAAAGCTGAAAAGGAAATTTCTCAGACTCTCTTGCAGCTAAAGTTCTGGATTTGATTTCAGTTCCATCAACTACATGCACCCAAATAAGACTTGAATATGGAACAGAGTTAAGGAGAGAGAGAGAGAGATTGCAGGAGGTCAAGTGCCCGTGTTGCTGACACAGACTGTGACGGAGGCAAGGTGACAGCTGTGAGCAGCTCCCCGAAGGAGTGGCTTTCTGCAGCATCAGTGTCCACTCTCCTTATTATGGGGATTTTGGGGGCTGGGCGTTGTTCCTGGAAGTTTAGTCTAGAGTTCGCTCCCCTAGCCCTTCCAGTAATTGCGGAAGCCCCCGAATACCTGATATAAATCTCTTTATGGTAATAGCAGTTTCTGCTGCCTAAAACTGTAACTGAAACAAAGCTGAGTGAATGGTAGCCAAACAGCAGCTAGTCCCTCCTCCTCCTCCTCCTTATGATGACATATACACTGAGCTATATGTAGGTTCTATATAGGTTGTAGGAAATGCAACAAGGAATGGGGCACAGTCCCCCTTCCTAGGGAGCTTATTGTTTTGTGGAAGAGACACACTTGCAAGTGAATACACTTTAAGATGATCTAAGCACCATGTTATCACCAAGCTGCTTTGAGAACCAAAGGATGGGGTAAATAACAATGGCTTGATGGGCTGGAGGGATGGCATTTTATAGTATTGGGAATAAATGCTCTAAAAGATCAATAGATGGAAAGAAGGGAAGGGGTGAAAGGGGAGGAGAGAGCATTTCCAAATGAGGGGCCCAGTATTTGCAAAGGGGCCAAGATGTGTATGTGCCGTTTAGAGAAGCATGAGAGGCTTGGTGGCTCTTGGGTGCGTCTGGGATGGAGCGGGGTGGGTACAGGATGGGGAGCATTAAATGAGTTTGAAGAGTTAGGTTCTGACCAGATTGTGTAGAGTATAGGTGCCTAATTAGGGAATTTGAACTTTATCATCCAGTGCTAGTGAGCCAGCAGGGATTTTGAAGGAAAGGAGTGAAAATAAACAATTTTTCTCTTTATGAGGAAAATCCTGGCATCAGTGTGGAGAATAAATTGCAGGATGAAGATCCTCAAAGGCAATCAGGAGGCTGTTTAAAAAAAAAAAAAAAAGGTGAGAGAATGAGAGTGTCAGTAGTGAAGGGAGGCGGGGCAGAATTTAGAATAGTTTTCTGAAATAAAAATGTACAGAATGAAGAGCAGTTAGATCGGAAGGAGAGAAAGTAGAAGGGAATGAAGTATGTAGTCAGAATACAGGGTTCACTGGAGTAAGAACTTTGCTCATGGAAATATCCACGGTACCTAGAATAATGTCTAGCACTCAGTAGGTGGTCAATAAATATTTATTAGGTCAATGGGGTGAGCTACCGTGTCATGAACTGGATGGTGAGATTATTTTTGGCTGCCTGTGGAGCTTCCAGGTAGAAATGTTCACTGTGCTAATCTGGTGCCTAGAGGAAAGATCAAGCCTGAGGTTATAAACAGAAGTCTTAGAGAAGTTGAGCTTAGATGAGATGTTCCAGGGAGAATACGTCAAGTGCGGAGAGAGCTCATGGTGGACTTCCAGGATGCACCAGACCTTAAAACGTTGACAGAGTGGGACTTCCTGTGAAGAAGCTTGAGATGCAGTGACCAACTAGCAATCAGATCCAGACACGTCGGAAAGGTAGGTTAGGAGAAATTTGTTGGTACATGGTGCTAACTCCGTGCTGAGATCAAATTGGATAAAATCCTAAAACAGGCCATTGGGTTTCTAAATTAGGTCTTTAATCTTTTTTGCTAGTCCCACTTGAATAGAGTTGTAGCGACAGGAGTCATATTGTTTAATCGGTTTGGTACTGAATGGAAGGTGAAAGATTAAAGAGACTAAGTGTTGATTTCCGTGTCAAGAAGTACAAGGACAAGGAGAAGGAAAGGGAGAGAGTAGTGACCAGAAGAGAAACAGGACTCTCCTCTTTAGAAGTGGCAGAAACCCACCCAAACTTGCTTACGATGTGGATAAAGAATGTTGCTTGCCACATCAGTAAACAAAGAATGTTGCAGACATCAGCCACCAGCCACTGCAGCCCGCCTAGCTGTGCACCCTGAGGGCATTCAGGATGGAGAAGAGCAGGATGCTGGCCCCAGACAGTTAAGCTGCCTATCAAAGGAATAATTTCAATCAGCCCAGACTCTTGCATCTTCCCACACATAGAAAAATGCTAAATTTATTAACTTGAGATGTCTGGTTTTCTTTAATTAGCAGTAATTTTTTGATGTTCCGACTACCTGGTCTTTGTTGCAAAAACTCCTATATATCCCGGCTTCTCCCCTAGCTCTTCGGAACAGTCCCTCAGAGCTATCTGAGAGGCTGCCTCTCAGGCTTAAGTCCTCAGCAAGTCCGTGGAATAAAACGTAATTCTCAACTTTTAGGTTGTGCTTTTTTTTTTTTTTTTTCAGTGGACAATGGACGTAAAAAGTTTGAGGAGAGTTACTGGCTTATGTAACCGAAACATGGGTAGGGCAGGGATGCAGCTGGCCTAAAAGGCCAGCTGCACGGGAACTCCGTGCACGACTCCGGCGGAGTTGCACAGGAACTCCGACGGAGCCTTCTTTTGGTCTCTCAGCTCAGCTTTTCTCTGTGCGCCAGTTTTATTCTCTTAGCAAACTTCTCTTTGAGGACTAAGCTACAGGCAAATTCAGCTTCCCACTCATAGAGATTTACCACGGAAGAGGAAAAAAACTTTTCCCTTGCAGCTTTAGTTTGAAAAATTTAGGGAAGGCTTTTGGTTGGTCTTATTTGAGTCATGTGACTGACTGCCCATTGGACCAGTCACTGAGGTCAGGGACTTGTTCATTGGCCATAGGATCACCGTATAATTATCACTGGGGCTGAGTTGATGTGCTCCCGTAAGAAGATGGCAGCTCCCATGTTGCAGTGAGGAAGGATTAGGATGGGGAGAAATTTCTCCCCAAAAAAGCAGGGCAGGTCAAACAGGATCACTGAGGGGATAACGGTGACCCAGACATTTACCCCAAATGTTCTCTGCTATAAGAAATGGCAAACAGAATGCAGTAGATTGAGCGGTGCCTAGGGGAGGGGGGAAGCTAGGACAGTAAATGCACATTTCTCTTTCGAGAAGACTGGGGTTTATTTATATGGAGAGTGGCCTCGGGGTGGGGGAGCGGTGTGATTTATCTCTCCCTCAGAGTCTGAATATCCTCACAAAACATCCCCCCAAAACATACATTACAGGTAAAAAATTACGACTGCTAGGCAAACTTGGTCTGAAGGCCAATCTCCTAGCTCCTGCATTTGCTGATGAAGGGGAGAAACCTAGTGGAGAGGATGAGATTAAAGATACAGGAAATGGAGGAAGGGACTCGCTAATGGAAGTTCTAGAAGCTGGAAGAGAGTATGTTTGGTTTTGAAGAGGAGAGTCATTTTGCCTCTAAGAAAGAATCAAAGGAGGAACGTGGAAATATATAGATATTGATATCTATTGCTAAGGGGTTGCAAATATGTTTAGAGTGGAAGGGATGGAGGAGAAAATACTTCACGTGGCCTTCATCTGCCTTGTGAAGCGAATGGCACAGCCTGGCTTAAATGAAAGGGACAGTATGCATGGAGTCAGAGATTTGAAGAGAGTTCAAATTGGAACTATTCAAATTCCAACTATTTCAAGTTGGAAATATTGAGCTTCCATGGTGGAGAGTGGATAGGAGCAGCCCATGGATAGAGTAAAGGATTTTTGAGCAGCTTTATGGAGCATTGATGATAAACCTGACTCAGTAGAAAGGGAGTATTAACTAAACTTAATCATAAAAGCTAACATTTTTTGAACTCTTCCTATACACCAGCCATCTTGTGAAGTTCTTTATTTGAACTGCTTCATGTAATCAACTCAACCACAGGTGAGGGAACTAAGACAAAGAGAGGGAGAGAACTTGCTCAATTTCATGCATTTGGAAAGCAGCAGAGATGGCATTTAGTTCCAGGCCTGTCTGACCTCAGAGTCGGAGCTCTCACCTCTACAGAACACTCTTCTTTTTGGCTGCTTTTCTCATTACATGCCCAGGTGGGCTGTCCACAGGCAAGGGATGTAGAAAGCTCAGAGCCCACGTTTTATAGCTTCTCTTGGGTTGGGTCGTGCAAAGAGCATTTGCATCCCAGCACTGAACTTCTTAGCATCGTGGCTTTGGGTAAGACCCTCAGCTTTTAGGAACAATGAGATGATAAGCAGCAGAAATGAACCAACTGGTTAGAGTCAGATGGAATATTTGAAGGGGCATGGGATTTAGAGGTAGAGAACCCGAATTTGAAATGGATCTGCCACCTTTCAGCTAGTTTAGGGCAAGTTATTTAAACTCTGTACACACTTTTTTTTTTTTTTTTTTTTTTGCTTCTCACTTTTGAATATAGGACTGGTAATATGCCCTTGGCAGGAATGTGGTAAAAATGAGAGATATTTAAGTAAAGCATTAGAAGAGTGCCTGGAGTACAGTACATGCTCAAATGTTAGTTCTTACATTATTGCCTTATCATGACAAGGTGGATGGGGGAGAGCCAGTCGGCCCTTTGTCTTTACTAAGGTAAGCCAGTATATTTGTGCTTTCCTATCTTCTCTCCTAGTTGTATAATACATAGACCACTATTCCCAACTGGGAGTGATTTTGCCCTCCAGTGGACATTCGGCTCCATCTAAAGCATTTTTGAATATCACAGCTGGAAGGGAACTACTGGAATCTAGTAGATAGAGGTCAAGGATGCTATGAGACATCCTCCAGTGCACAGAACAGTCCCCAAGAACAAAGAATGATCTGGCCATTGTACTGATGTTGAGAAACCCTGCTAAAGAGGACAACACTGATGAAATGAGGCCAGTAGGAAGAAATGGTGAGGCAGAGAGGAAGAAGAGGATATTTTCTTCCTTTAGATATGTGACCCAGGTTCATCAAGTAGAGCTTTAAAAAGCTCTGTCAATGCAATATAAACAGACTAGATCAACCAGCTGAGCAAATGGCCTCCGGAATATTGCTGCCTTTTCCTTTTCCTCTTCCAGTTCTGACAAGAGTGGCTTGATTCGGAAAGCTTGCTGCCACTTCTCCTTGTTGTGAGGGAACACTGCCTGAGGACTCTGTCGTCAGCATTGCCGGGTGTGCAATCAAGACTTCGACCTGGAATAAAACGTAATTCTCCACTTTTAGGTTGTGCTTTTTTTTTTTTTTTTTCAGTGGACAATGGACGTAAAAAGTTTGAGGAGAGTTACTGGCTTATGTAACCGAAACATGGGTAGGGCAGGGATGCAGCTGGCCTAAAAGGCCAGCTGCACGGGAACTCCGTGCACGACTCCGGCGGAGTTGCACAGGAACTCCGACGGAGCCTTCTTTTGGTCTCTCAGCTCAGCTTTTCTCTGTGCGCCAGTTTTATTCTCTTAGCAAACTTCTCTTTGAGGACTAAGCTACAGGCAAATTCAGCTTCCCACTCATAGAGATTTACCACGGAAGAGGAAAAAAACTTTTCCCTTGCAGCTTTAGTTTGAAAAATTTAGGGAAGGCTTTTGGTTGGTCTTATTTGAGTCATGTGACTGACTGCCCATTGGACCAGTCACTGAGGTCAGGGACTTGTTCATTGGCCATAGGATCACCGTATAATTATCACTGGGGCTAAGTTGATGTGCTCCCGTAAGAAGATGGCAGCTCCCATGTTGCAGTGAGGAAGGATTAGGATGGGGAGAAATTTCTCCCCAAAAAAGCAGGGCAGGTCAAACAGGATCACTGAGGGGATAACGGTGACCCAGACATTTACCCCAAATGTTCTCTGCTATAAGAAATGGCAAACAGAATGCAGTAGATTGAGCGGTGCCTAGGGGAGGGGGGAAGCTAGGACAGTAAATGCACATTTCTCGTTCGAGAAGACTGGGGTTTATTTATATGGAGAGTGGCCTCGGGGTGGGGGAGCGGTGTGATTTATCTCTCCCTCAGAGTCTGAATATCCTCACAAAACATCCCCCCAAAACATACATTACAGGTAAAAAATTACGACTGCTAGGCAAACTTGGTCTGAAGGCCAATCTCCTAGCTCCTGCATTTGCTGATGAAGGGGAGAAACCTAGTGGAGAGGATGAGATTAAAGATACAGGAAATGGAGGAAGGGACTCGCTAATGGAAGTTCTAGAAGCTGGAAGAGAGTATGTTTGGTTTTGAAGAGGAGAGTCATTTTGCCTCTAAGAAAGAATCAAAGGAGGAACGTGGAAATATATAGATATTGATATCTATTGCTAAGGGGTTGCAAATATGTTTAGAGTGGAAGGGATGGAGGAGAAAATACTTCACGTGGCCTTCATCTGCCTTGTGAAGCGAATGGCACAGCCTGGCTTAAATGAAAGGGACAGTATGCATGGAGTCAGAGATTTGAAGAGAGTTCAAATTGGAACTATTCAAATTCCAACTATTTCAAGTTGGAAATATTGAGCTTCCATGGTGGAGAGTGGATAGGAGCAGCCCATGGATAGAGTAAAGGATTTTTGAGCAGCTTTATGGAGCATTGATGATAAACCTGACTCAGTAGAAAGGGAGTATTAACTAAACTTAATCATAAAAGCTAACATTTTTTGAACTCTTCCTATACACCAGCCATCTTGTGAAGTTCTTTATTTGAACTGCTTCATGTAATCAACTCAACCACAGGTGAGGGAACTAAGACAAAGAGAGGGAGAGAACTTGCTCAATTTCATGCATTTGGAAAGCAGCAGAGATGGCATTTAGTTCCAGGCCTGTCTGACCTCAGAGTCGGAGCTCTCACCTCTACAGAACACTCTTCTTTTTGGCTGCTTTTCTCATTACATGCCCAGGTGGGCTGTCCACAGGCAAGGGATGTAGAAAGCTCAGAGCCCACGTTTTATAGCTTCTCTTGGGTTGGGTCGTGCAAAGAGCATTTGCATCCCAGCACTGAACTTCTTAGCATCGTGGCTTTGGGTAAGACCCTCAGCTTTTAGGAACAATGAGATGATAAGCAGCAGAAATGAACCAACTGGTTAGAGTCAGATGGAATATTTGAAGGGGCATGGGATTTAGAGGTAGAGAACCCGAATTTGAAATGGATCTGCCACCTTTCAGCTAGTTTAGGGCAAGTTATTTAAACTCTGTACACACTTTTTTTTTTTTTTTTTTTTTTGCTTCTCACTTTTGAATATAGGACTGGTAATATGCCCTTGGCAGGAATGTGGTAAAAATGAGAGATATTTAAGTAAAGCATTAGAAGAGTGCCTGGAGTACAGTACATGCTCAAATGTTAGTTCTTACATTATTGCCTTATCATGACAAGGTGGATGGGGGAGAGCCAGTCGGCCCTTTGTCTTTACTAAGGTAAGCCAGTATATTTGTGCTTTCCTATCTTCTCTCCTAGTTGTATAATACATAGACCACTATTCCCAACTGGGAGTGATTTTGCCCTCCAGTGGACATTCGGCTCCATCTAAAGCATTTTTGAATATCACAGCTGGAAGGGAACTACTGGAATCTAGTAGATAGAGGTCAAGGATGCTATGAGACATCCTCCAGTGCACAGAACAGTCCCCAAGAACAAAGAATGATCTGGCCATTGTACTGATGTTGAGAAACCCTGCTAAAGAGGACAACACTGATGAAATGAGGCCAGTAGGAAGAAATGGTGAGGCAGAGAGGAAGAAGAGGATATTTTCTTCCTTTAGATATGTGACCCAGGTTCATCAAGTAGAGCTTTAAAAAGCTCTGTCAATGCAATATAAACAGACTAGATCAACCAGCTGAGCAAATGGCCTCCGGAATATTGCTGCCTTTTCCTTTTCCTCTTCCAGTTCTGACAAGAGTGGCTTGATTCGGAAAGCTTACTGCCACTTCTCCTTGTTGTGAGGGAACACTGCCTGAGGACTCTGTCGTCAGCATTGCCGGGTGTGCAATCAAGACTTCGACCACTTTTTCTGAACTGAAAATTGGGTTACCTGATGAGTCAAGTATGAGCATATCTATGGGGACGAGGTGACAGGACTTGTAAAACTGGGACAACCTGGAGCTTCCAGCTTGTGTCCTTAGAAGAGAGAAGACAGAAAGAACTCTGGACATGGAGCTGGGAGATCCAGGTACAAATCTCCACTCCCCTGATTACTGGCTGCCTGATCCTAAGACAACCCTAATCTTCTCTGAGCCTCCGTTTCTTCATTTGTAAAATTAGAGTAATGACACTTACCTTGGTGGTTGAAGTACACATGAATGCCCGGATGCATTTGAAAGTGCTTTGGAAATTGACTAGTACAGTCAATTAACATTATTATTTAGGGTGTTTTAATAAATAGTACTAGTGACGTATATGAGGTGTGAATATAAAATAATAACATTATATTTTCTATATAAAAATGTACATAAATGTAATCAGAATTTGTGTACTCAACCAAATATAGACTTCTTAGGGGCAGAATCCTTGGCTGCTTTGTTCACTTCCTGGCACATACGTCAGAGGAAAACCACGTGAACGATGTTGGAGTCTTTCTATTTTTTTCTTTGCAAATGTAAAGCATATGCAAAGTAGCTGAGCTTTCCAATTAGCTGGCTCTCAGAATAAAGTGAGAAAGTGATACATGTAGGTAAAATTATTATATGATTGTCAGCAATTCTGATTAAATACATTTTGGGTCAGTTTTTGAAAACAGAAAGTTTTGTCTTTGATTAAAATAAAATTTGAAAAACAACACCTCCTCCCTAACAGAATGTTCCTAGCTTTTTTTCCCCCTTCTTTTGTGGCTTATCTCGGGATAGAAAACTTTTAGGAAGGCACTGTAGTTCATTCACAGCTTAGCTCTTACGAGTGAAAGTCTTCAGAAATGTAAAAGTTCTGGGTCACGACTGACCATGTTCACTGGCACTTAGGCTAAATTTTACTATTTTTGCATAGTAGGCATTTAATAAATAATTGTTGAAGGAAGAAAAGAGGAAGACATGCGATCAGGCATGTGAAGTGGTTATCAGAATGCCTGGCTCATAGTAGTTGCTCAATAAAAGACAGATGCTTGGATTTGTAAACGATGAGATGCCCTGAGTAAGAGTATTAAAAGGAATGTGTGTGGATTCTGAAGAAGACAAGAAGTATTCTAGGGGCTCCTATAAAAGCCTTTGGCCTCTTGGTAAAAGAGACAAGAAACTGCCTTGATTCTCCTTATTTTTATATTGAACCCAGACATGATGCCATTTGTGGCATAAAATGACAGGGGTGAGGACAAAGGTCATATGTCAATGGTGGCTGAGTAAAAGTCCACCTTCATAACAGCTTAATGGAGCTGACATACCAGCCCTACACTGTTGACCTCCTGACTTGTGGTTGTGTGATTTGGATAAGCCACTAGATGTTGGATTTGTCATTTTGTGCAGCCAGAAGAAATTCTAACGATCCAGCCACACTAGACTCAGCAGGCACATCTGCATATGTGGATCCCACCACCAATGAGGTGCAGTCTTGAGATGGAAAAGCAAAGACATTCCCCTGTGTCTCCTTTATACTGGCCTTTGAATTTATTTTTTGATAAGTTTCCAGTTACGTTTTTATTGCTATTACACACAGGATTATCATTTCTTGAGCTTCCTTCTAGCTCTCATCTCATATTCCCCATGACTGTTCCTCAGGATGGCAATGATGAAGAGGATAATGTCTATATCCAAGTCCGACTCATCTCAGACATTTGGGCCTCTCAGAGCCACATAAATTCACTCCTGGAACTGCCCTCTGGGCACCGAGGAAGTAGGCAGGAATGTCAGCTCTGCCTACAAGTGCAGAGATGATCTAGTCCAGGGGTCCCTTGGAGGTGCATCAAAGACTTGCTGAGGTGGGTGGTCTTGTAGCGGTGCCCAGAAGGCCAGGATCCATCCTCTTCTTTCTCTCCTGTCCACTAGGATTTCTCCATTTTGATCTGTGTTGCATAATGTACATTAGAAAAAGGGCTCCATGGCTAGACTCCATGGAGTCACAGATCAGTAATAAGAGGAACAGAGAGGTTAATCTAGCACACACTTAAATTTATGGTTACCAAAGTGAAATAAATTAGGAGGTTGGGATTAACATATACACACTACTATACATAAAACAGATAAATAACACAGACCTACTGTATAGCACAGGAAACTCTATTCATATCTTGTAATGACTTATAATGGAAAAGAATCTGAAGAAGAATATCTATATATATCTGAATCACTTTGATGTAACCTGAAACTAACACAACACTGTTAATTAACTATACTACAATAAAAAAAGAAAAAAATCTAACATATACTTGTTGAGAGTCCACTACATACGCAATATCACTGTGGGCAGGTCTGTGCACTGTACAAATCTAGAGGCTGCAGTTCCCATGCACTACAATGTGAATGCCGCCCTGGAGTTGTGCAGTGAGGCAGCCCTATCTACAGGTGCCATGTACATGATGAGTGCGATAGTGTTCTTACCTTAAGGCACTAAGAATTGTCTGTAAGGAAGGAATGGGGAAGATATGAAGGGCACACTGCAGTTCTTACGTAGCGCAGAGTGAGATAAATATGAGACATCTCAACTCAGGATGATGAAAGTTTAAAGAGATAAAAGGTACAAAGGGGGTGGTATCAAACAACTTTGAACAGGAAGCAATATTTAATATGGACCTTGAAAGAAAGCTAGAAGCATGTGTGGATTAGTATAGACTGGTACCACTGAAAGAAATCTTCACTGAGTATAGGTGATAGGTAATAGGTGAGTACGCAGCTCCTAGTGCATTCATGGGAAGCAAGGTTATTATCCCCATTTTAAAGATAAGAACACTGAAGGAACGAGGTTGAAGAATTTGCCCAAGGCCTTACAGCTAACAACTGGGGGACACAGGATTCAAAATCAGGTCCATTTGCTGTCTAAGCCTGAGCTCTTTCTAGGCTCATCCTAAAATAATTTCAGGCAGAGGAGAAGGAAACTACTCTATAACTTGGATTGAAGACTTAATCATCTAACCCGCATGGCAACCCCAGAAGGTCCTGCTGTTATCTTCACTTTAAAGCGACCCCCGAGCCAGATTACACAAATTGGGGTCCTTGTGCAGCCTTGATGATGATCTAAGTATCCTTGATTTCAAGGCAATACACCTTCCTCTCAAGCACATGGCCTCCTCACGTGAATAAAAAAATAAGGTTGGCAGTGGGGCGGGGAGGGAAGGATTGGGAGTTTGGGATTAGCAGATGCAAACTAGTATATAGAGAAGGGATAAACAATAAGGTCATACCGTATAGCACAAGGGACAATGTTCAGTATCCTGGGATAAACTATAATAGAAAAGAATATGAAAAAGAATATTTATATGTATAACTGAGTCACTTTGCTGGATAGCAGTAATTAACACAACATTGTAAATCAACTATACTTCAATAAAATTTAGAATATATATATATGGAAATAAGGATGGGAACCTGTGTGTGTGTGTGTAGAACGGTAGGTTATGTGAGAGAAGTGGTGGACGGTGACTCTAGCATCCAATGCCAAGGTGAGGTGCTGTATCAGAAGCTGAAAATGTCAGACCTCCTTGCATCTGTTTTCTGTCAACAGCCGGCTCTCTGATGGCATGGTCTTCCCTTTGGAAAGCAGATGCTGAGGCAGTGGCTTGTGTTCCTGCATTTATTCATGGGGAGGGACTCCAGAGAACAGAGGTACGGACTGGGGGGAGTGACGGGAGAAGGAGGGGGGGCCATCTAGGGGTGTGGTCTTGAGTTGATCACTGCTGTGAGAAACTGGAGCTCTGCTTGATTTCACTGAAGTCTTTGGAGCAGCCATGCAGAATGCACCTCAGTATTGTCTGGCCAAGCACACAGGCAGGTGGCATTGCCCACCAGTCCCCAGCCCTGAGAGTTAACCCCCGGCACTTCCGGTGGCTCACATGCTGGGCAGTATCCCGCGGGGTCCCTGCCACCGAGTGGAGAAACTCACGGTGCAGCTGAGGCGCGATGCTGATCACGCAGCCAGGGCTGGAGTAAGAGGTGGGCGGAGAGGGTGTGTGTGTGGGGGCGACAACAGGTGTCAGGACGTGGGACTCAGGACAGGAGCTTCCTCCAGAAAGGAAGCAAGCTTTAACAAATACAGACCCGATGCCGTTTCTTGTAGGATCCATTTATGATCTCTAAATAGGAGATTTATATGAAGTAGGACAGGTGTAAATGCCAGAGAACAAGGAACACTGGAAAACAGTTTTTTAAATTGTCATGAAATGTACACAACACAAAACTGACCATCTTAATTTTATTTTATTATTATTTTTTAACATCCTCATTAGAGTATCATTGCTTTACAATTGTGTTCTTTTCTGCTGTATAACAAAGTGAATTAATTTTAAATTGTACAATTCAGTGAAGTTAAATATAGTCACAATGTGGTGCAACCATCACCGCTATCTAGTTCCAGAACTTTATCATCACCTCAAAAGGAAACCAAGAACCTATTAAGCAGTCACTCGCTTTCCTACCCCTCTTCCGCTTGTCCCTACAACCCCGAATCTGCTTTCTGGCTCTACGGATTTGCCTACTCTAGATCTTTCACATAAACGGAATCATACAATATGTGACCTTTGTATCTGTCTCCTTTCACTTAGCATAGTGTCTTCAAGGTTGAAAAACATATTTTGAAAGGAGTACTTTTGCTGCATCCGCCAGCAATTTCGTCCTGCTTGGAGGTGGAAGGCAAGTCCTCTCTGCTGTCACTGCTTGCAGAACAGCGGCCCCTGGTGGACTCCTGGAGAAGTTCGCTTGTCCACTTGCAGACAAGCAGCGAGGAAATGAAGGTTAAGAGGGTTCATTTAAAAAGACAGGGGGATTTTTAAAAAAATCAAATTTAGCTTGTCCTCACTACCGAAGCCTTACTAAAGCAAGACCGCAGGGGGAAACATCTGTCAAACCGGTGTTAGCAATTGATGGTCATCAAGCTCTGTATTACAGGGAATCTGCAGGGTCGAGATAAGTGTATGGGGTCATTTGCATTGCTTGTGATTACTCCAGCAGGATAGGATGTCCTTGTAACTTAGCTCCAATAAAATAGCAGCTGCCTTTGGAGAAATCCATACTTAAAGTTATGTTAAATACCCATAAACTAAACCTAAACACTGTTGTGCTATTACTTTGGTTATTTGTAGCAATCAAGTGTTTAAGTGCTGAAAATTGCCCCATCAAAATTCAAGTCCATGGCAACCAAGATAATAAAGAAGAAACATATTCTTATGTAGATAAGGCTATATTTGAAACTTGTCCTCCCCCAGTGAGACAAGCTAAGTAGTTAAACAGATCTTCGGCCAAATATTTGTTCCCATTATTTGGTTCCTCTTCAGCTCTAGCACATTCCTAGGTACATTTTCTTCTCCTGACATAAAATGGACCCAGGGCAATAGAAGAGAGGCACCTAAAGGGATATTTTGTAGAGAGCAGGTGGGAAGCCAATATTCACTAATTCTAATAAAAGCCTCCTTGTGTGTTGCTTCCATGGCTCCCTGAACTTCTTTCAGCAATTAGTAAATTGCTGATTACTTAATTATTTTATATGTCTGTTCTTCCTCCATGGGGAGATGTGCTGAATATTTATATCTCTGTATCCCTATCTACCTATCTATCTAACCCTCTATCTAACCATCTGTCTATCTATCATGTTTCCTAAAGCCCAGAAGAGTGCCTAGCTTATAGTAGGTCTTCAGTAAATATTTTGGATTGATTGTCTAATTGAAAAGCATTCTGGAAATATGGTTACTAGTTTTGACTCGGTATCTTGTGTTTTGACTTATCTAAGCTCTTGTGAGAATCAGATGAGATAGTGTGCTTTAAAATAGTACTTTTAAATAGTAAGTTTACTTTTTTTTTTTACCATTTTAAAATTGAAGTTTAGTTAATTTACAATGTTGTGTTAGTTTCAGGTGTACAGCAAAGTGATTCAGTTATACATACACAGATTCTTTTCCATTATAAGTGATTACAAGATATTGAATATAGTTCCCTGTGCCATGCAGTAGGTCCTTGTTGTTTATCTATTTTATATACAGTAGTGTGTTTCCATTAATCCCAGACTCCTAATTTATCTCCCTCCCCTGCTATCCCCCACTTACTAATAAATAGTAAGTTTCATAATGTTACTTATTAAAATGAATGATAATAATTAGCCTTCTGCAGTCTTTGGTTTGGTTCAGTGTAATTGATTGAGTGCCTATTGCACGCAAAACATAGGTGTGGACATTGCCCAGGCGCCCCAGAAAAGTTAGGCACAGCCCCTGTTCTAAAAGAGATTTACAAGATTTTATAAAAGAAGAGAACAAGACAAAAATGAAAACAAGCATGTCCGGTAAGCTCTTCAAGTTACTTAACTATTGGTGTGACATAGGCAACTAACAATGAGAACGGAAGTCAGCTGGTAAAGCTGAACATTAATCCTAAGCAGAGGTAAAGTGGGCTTTGCAATTATGTCTTCAGTGAAAAAAGAGAACAAGGAACAAAGTAATAGTGCTATTCAAACTTTCCCACTGAAGTACACATAAAAGCAAATAAGAGTTTAAAAAAATGTCCATCGATCTGGGCCTGTGTGGCCCCAAATGGCCTGCTATGATTTTGAAATTACTCTGAAGTCATGGGCTTTGTCTCAAACATCATGTACATTTTGCATTCTATACCACAGTGTATCTCATTTACCTTGTGTTATAACATAAAAATACCCTGTACCCCTGCTCAAAACCTGAACATAACTGATGTTCCAGGCAGCCTCAGTGAATTTGTTTAGGACCCTTGGGCATGCTTCCTTGCACTGTGGAGGATGTACCCCACTTGAGAAGCTGGGGACCCCAGTGGGAAAAGTATGGAGTAAATCATTCAGCCAGAGGTAGACTTTTGTCCCAAAGGATCTAATTCTCTTTTGGGTCTGCACACTGTGTGTGTGAAGGGCAGCACATTTTGTTTACTTTTTCTTCCAGTCTTATTGAGATATAATTGCCATACAGCGCTGTGTGAGTGTAAGGTGTACAGCATAACGATCTGACTCACATGCATCATGAAATTATTATCACAGTAAGTTTAGTGAATATCCAACATCTCATATAGATACAAAATTAAAGAAATAGAAAAAAACCCACCTTTTTCCTTGTGACGAGAACTCAGGATTTACTCTCTAACAGCTTTTATAAATAACATACAGCAGTATTTATTGTGTTGTACATTACACCTCTAGTACTTATTTATCTTATAACTGGAAGTTTCTACCTTTTGACTGCCTTCATCCAAATCTGCCTTTCCCTCATCCCCCAACTCTGGTAAACCACCAATCGGATTTCTTTTTCTATGAGTTTGTTCGTTGAAGTACAATGAACCTACAACACTATGTTAGTTCCTGGTGCACAACATTGTGATCCGATATTTCTGTGCATTTCAAAATAATCACCACGAGGAGTCTAGTTACCATCTGTAATTATACAAAGATATTCCTTTATTATTGACTGTATTCCCCATACCGTACCTTTCATCCCTGTGACTCATTGATTTTTGTAACTGGAAGTTTGTACCTCTAAATGAGAGACATTCAATTTAATTTATTCCAAGCTTAGAAGACTTGGAATTTTGTCATTCACTGCAGAATTTTAAAATAAAATCTTCAGTTTTCCTGTTTCTAGACTAGTTTAATCAATTTTCTCTGACAACTATATATTAAATACCTTATACATATATGTTGCGCTATAGTAAAAACCAAACCAAACCAAAACAACCTTATTGAGTACTGATTCTTCAATAACCCCATTCTTCCCATGGATGAAGAAATAAAGGACCAAAGAGACTGCCTTGGCCCAGCTCTCACTGTTGGTAGATGGCAGAACCAGAACATCAATTGACCCAAGGACTTGGAATTCAAATCCAGTGCTTTTCCCCTCATTACACTTACTTCTCTTCAAATTGTGAATATAAATCTCTATTTAGAAAGTTGTTCTTAGGTAAAAAGGAAGGTTGTTTAACGGTGACTCCTGTAAATAATGATGCCCTCAGAAGCTCCCCAAACTACCTGGATGACTTCCCAGGCTCGTAAGGGTGAGCAGGGCCAGAGGTTTGATTAACACTGTACGTCCCCCATGCCAGCCATTCTCTGAGGTCCCTGGTGACTTTTCTGAAGACCAAATTCAATTGCTTTTCCTCAGACTCATCTATCTTGACCTCTCTGCAGCATTTGGACATCGGGGACTGTTTCCTCCAACTTGACAAAAAAAAATTTTATTGGACTTCTGTGAAAATACACCTTCTTTCATCTTCTTGTAGTTTCTGCTGTCCCTGTTGCTGAGTTTTCTTCTTAAATCTTACCTCTTAAATGTGGGTGATTTTTGATTTTTAACAGTTATGTCTCCCTCTTTACTAATTATCTCTGGGTGACTGCTACTGATGCGTGATGGTAAACAAGAGCCTTCATGGATAATACCTGCGGCCCTAACCGCTGCCCGAGCTCTAACTCTGTATCCCACAGTGCAGAAGACTTTCCACTTACATGTCTTCCTGTTGCCTCAAGCTAACAAGGCCTGGTTTTCATCTTTCCTAGACCCACCTCACCTCCCGACGTGCCCATTTCTGCCAGTGTCATCGCCTTCCATCTTCACAGTTGCTATGGCTCAAGACTTTGGAATCATCTTTCCCGCATCCTTCTCATTTGTACCTTATATCGTCCCGGTTACCAATACTTATCAGGTAAATGATTAATGGTCATTGAGCTCTGAAAAATCAGTATCACGGTTTCACTTAGTATTAATCCTTGTGATTTTCTCATTTTCCTGCCCACACTTTCTGATCCTTTCCCTAGGCTGTCTAAGGCAGACTAGGGGGAAATTGGGATTTCGATGTAAGAATGGGATCTTTTAGGGACGCGTGTAACACACATGGAAGATGGCAAACGCCAATGAGCCTCTGGGAGCCGACCCCTCCCCTGACATCCACCCAGTCGGCTGCATGCCTCACACCTCTTGGAGGAGGTTGGTCCATCCTGGCATTTCATCTCATCCATGGATTATCCCATAGGGTTCCTGTCTTAACTGCCCTACCTGTTAACGCCTACCCCCAACCCAGCAGGGTAGCAGCAGTGGTGGTGAAGTGTCAAACAATAACCAGTATTGAGGTTGCAGAGAACAAAGAGCTTTATTTGGGGGTCTTAGGAATTGTAATTCAGGAGACACCTTTGGGTAAAACCGGGAGTTCTGGGGAAGAGAAAGAATCAAGGGATTGTAAAGGCAGAAGTCTCAGGTTGCTAAAGTTGTCTGGCAGGAATTATGACTGACTCTGACACTAGAAAGGAGATAGTTGTCCTGAAGGGATAGGTTGTCATGAGTTATTTAAGGGTAAGGGTCCGATAAGTATCTTGAGTTTCTGGAACATCGGGCAGACGTTCTGGATGACCATGTTAAGACAACAGGTGGTCAAAATTCAGGTTCCATCCAGGCTGAGACATGCATAAGGCGCACTTCCTCAATGGCTTCCTGGTTCCATTGGGAGAGTTCTTAACAATACTGACTCCATTTTGATTTTCCTTTCACAGAAGAGAGAGCCCAAAGTTTGGACTTGGGTGGGTCTCTCGTTACAAACACCTCAGTGACTGGTATCTGCCACAGCAACGTTTTGCAGTGACATCGTGAAAGGCTGATGGAGAAGTGGAATCCAGCTCCTTTCTTTCTCTCAGCGGGGTCTCCATAGCCTGGAGGAGGTTTGGAGATATTCGCCTTCCTCTGAGCAGCCCTGAGGTCTGGCCACCTAAAATTAGTGAAACAACAGGGGGATAGATAGGAGGGTGTGAAAGACCACCTGGGAGATGATTTTATTTAGGCTATCACAGTAGGGGAAATGTTCACTAGTGAGAACTATCTCAAAGAAATGAAAGAAAACCTGGAGTTTTACGGAAAAGCAAGTAAATAAGGAATGCTGAGAAAAGGTAGGAGCAAGTGAGCCTTATCTGAGTCCTGAGGAATCTCTGCTAGGGCAGGGCGATCCTTTGTGCTTTGCCCTTTCTTGGAACATGATAGCATTGGAGGGGATTTCTTAACTGTAGCTGCTTTCTGGGAACACAGGGCTCAGATAAAGTTCAACGTTGTCAAGGGAAAACTCTAAAGCAAATATGTATATGCTGCTATTTCCCACCTCTGCAGTTAAAGGCTTCTTTTTTAAAAAAATTGAAGTATAGTTGACTTACAATAACATATTAATTTCAGGTATACAACATAGTAATTTGATATTTTTAAAGAATATACTCCATAGAAACTTATTATAAAATATTGACTATATTCCCTGTGTTGTACATTACATCCTTGTAACTTATTTATTTTATACCTAGTAGTTTGTACCTTTTAACCCCCTTCACCTATTTCCCCCTCCCCTACCTTTCCCCCCCTCCAATAAACCCTAGTTTGACCTTTGTATCTGTGAGTCTGTTTCTGTTTGGTTATATTTGTTCATTTGTTTTATTTTTTAGATTCCACATCTAAGTGAAAACCTACAGTATTTGTCTTTCTCTGTCTGACTTATTTCACTAAGCATAACACCTTCCTGCAGTTAAAGCCTTCTTTTCACACAGCTGGCATCCTATCTTGTTCCTGGCTAGTTGTCAACTAATGCTTAATAAAGTGTGAAACACCTAAGGCTCTGATTTGCATAAAAATGGTATTTGTGAGCTTATGTTTGGACTATGTTATGACTTTTAAAGGAAGAAGAGGCCCATTTTAATAGTAATCTTTAAAAGCAAAGTTTCTGACAGATGACAATTCACTTGGACTGTTACGTGGAAATCCCTGCCACAAAGGGAAGAAACTTGCATTTCCTCAGCACACCCATGTTTGACAGGACTCCTGTGAGCTTAGGACCTCTTGCAGCTCTGCAAAGTCAGAGTTCCTCAACTTCTGATAATGGGGGCTGGTTAACTCTTTGTGGTGGGGTCTGCCCTGTGCATTTTTGGATATTTTGTGGCATTCCTGGCCTCTCCCCTCTATATGCCATCAGCACTCCCGTCCCTCCCTCTCCTCTGCGGTAGGGACCATCAGAAACGTCTGCAGGCATTGCCAAATGTCCCCTGGGAGGCAAAACTGTCCCCAGCTGAGAACCAGTGATTAAAGAGTTTATGTTTTAGATTCAGAAAATGTCACGATTTGAATAGGAATGGGAAATATAAGCCCTACTTTGAAACAGAGTTTAATAAAAGAATTAGGTTGATAGGGTAGTAACCTGAAACAACATTGCAGGCCATGGAAGTAGGCAGAAAAGCACAGAATAACTAGGACCAAGTGTTAAAGATCCAAAGGAAGGGATGAGGGAAATACTGGTGCCTAATTAAGAAAGGCCTGGGAGTTTCCAAATGAACAAAATTAAAGTAAAAATGTGATCAGGAGATTAAAAGTCCACTTAAAGGTCATATGGTATAGTTGTTGATTTCCTATTCTGTTATTTTAATACTTAATTATTTCATATGAAGATGTATATATTTTTATTTTGTTCAATTTATATTAATAAGTGATATTTAAAAGGTCACCTATTCAGCCATGTTCTTTTCTTTTTCATGTTTCAGGAGAACTTAATTACTCAGTCTGAGACTCAGTTGTGCCATCTGGTGTTACAAACCTCAAACTGCAGGCAAAAAGAATCCTGAGAAAATTCTCTGGGGGCCTAACAGCCCAGTTTGCTTTTTCTCAGAGGCAAAACAAAAGCAACAACAACAACAAAAACCCACAACAAGGTGGTACTGAAGGCAGTTTAACATGCAACTGTTTTCAGTAATATTTCTGTTTTAACAGTATTTTCACTAGTTTTAAATCTCTTGTGGGCAGGGACCGGGTCTCATTTGCCTTTGTATCCCTAGCATGATCTTTAGAATACAGTAGATACTTACTACATATTTGCTGAATAAATGGATGAATACATGTGCTTTGAGACTCAAAGAAATGGGTCTCCTAGGTAAAATTTCAGGCAGAGACAGGTATGTTGTGCTGGGCAGTGGTAGGGCAAGGAAAAAGCATCATGGCATTTGAGTAGTTTCTATGCCATCATTGGGAAGCGATCCTTAGAGAATAGACCCGTCTAGTAATGTGGGCCCAACATTTCAGCATGGTCTGCAACACTCATCATGATCTCTGCAAAGAACCTTAACCCAGATCAGGGATGTTTTTAGAGCCCTCTCACCTCTGAACTCCAGCTCTATTAAGAGGACTCAATTCTGCAACCAAAACCTCTGAGGTTTAAAAGCTGTATTTGTGCATCCACATAGCCAAATTCCCTGGTAGGAACTAGAGAGTTTTCTAAGATCCTGTTCACTTGTGAATTTTGCATGTCGAAATGAAGATGTAGAAATATCCATTATAGACATTTCCTGTATTTCGCAATGTGGTTGAGTGTTGTGAGATTTATAGCTTGAGAACATAATGCACAGATTTGTAAAATTTCATGGAGTTTTGCCAGAATGGATGGAGTCAGTGATATTCCTCTGATTTTAAGTATTTATTTTATCGACTGGTGAAATGATAATCATTTTTATTCTTTTTTTTTGTCTCACTCATTCCTTCTATAAACATGTGCTAACTGAGTGCTTGTTCTGAGTAGAGAATTGTGCTAGGAGCCTTTAAGGGTTTGAGGAAGGCAGAGGCTCTTTCCTCTAAGAGTTCAATCCAGTTGGGGTGACTTAGAAGAGACAGGCACACTTCCTTTTTACGTATAAAAAAAAAAAACAAGAAAGAAGAAAGTTTAATAGTGAAAATGAAAGTTTAAGAGTGAAAGTTTAAGAGTTTAAGTGAGACTTAGAAGAGACAGGCACACTTCCTTTTTACGTATAAAAAAAAAAACAAGAAAGAAGAAAGTTTAATAGTGAAAATGAAAGTTTAAGAGTGAAAGTTTAAGAGTTTAAGTGAAAATGCAACTGGTGCAACTTTGCAAGCCCCTGACTACATTCTGTGATTACAGTTTGAATTTGAATATGTTTATTTGGTGTAATGAAGGGAGAGCTGAGCAGAATAAATTCTCCTTGTTCATACTGTCGTTCATCATTTGGTTAATTCATTGAATGCCAATTGAATGGCTGAATATTTGATGATGGACGAAAGTGGACAAAACATGAGTACTGCAAAAAAGGCAGTGAGGAGGGGAAAACAAGAACACAGCCTCTGATAGAGGAAAATTCCCCCTTTTAGCTAGTTTGCCTTTTGGGCAAGGAGAGAAAGAAAAATGTATTCCTAAATCCTACAGTCAATCAATCTTAGGCCTTATTGTGATTCATATCATCAGTTGAAGGATCTGAGAGGCAATCTTTGTAAACCAACTAGAATGCTTTCAATTGAGAAGAAATGTGAAGTTCCCATCTTACCCAGCAGCCTTAAGAAGTTTACAACATGCAACCTACCTAAAATCTGAAGAAGGCATGCCACCTGATCTTTTTCTTTTCCATCCTTTAGTTTCCTTTCATTAGCTCTAGGGAGTAGACCTTAACATATCTGGCAGATGGAACATTCACACATTGGATCATTTGCTTTCACAGCCTTTACCTTCTTCAAGCATGACAGTATATTTAAACAATCATGCATTTTAGTGGTTGCTCTGTTCAGATTTCAGTTTGAACATATGTCCGTTATAGTTTCTGAACTTGAGTTAATGCCTTGAAGTGACAATGGTGAGAAAATCCCTTAATTGGGGTTCTGTTTGAGTTAGATTATTAACGATAATGAGCATAACTATTTATTAGTCTACTTAAGTCCTTCTGCATCATGGAAACATCTGTCATGTGAAAGTACTAAGGCTATGTACTGAATGGGCAAGTATGGTGTACAGTTCTGCTTCAGTGATGAAATGTAATCTTACCACCAATAAAAGGGCCTGCAACGACATAAAAAACATCCAGCTGAAAAGAGGTGTAAACTTGACTTTATAGAAATGCTGTTGGCCATTGTTCTTTATCCACAAACCTTAATCCTAATTTGAACCGGTCTATCAAATTGTTCTGATCCTGTTCTTTTGGTATGCTCTTCTACCCCACCCTCCCCAATTTTAATCACTCCTCAAATATTAATTTAAAGCCCCCTTTCATGCTGTAGGTGCAATTGTTGAGAAACTCCTGGAATTAGACCCAGTGGGTGGTACCATGAGTGTTTGAGAGCAAAGAGTGGACAGGCTGCAATAATTGCTGGGCGTAGAGACGGCTGCTCGTGGCTGTGCAGGTCTCCTCATGGACCAGGGCGCGATATAATGCTGAGTTTCTCAAAGTTCAGATATTGACTCTCTTCACAGTTTTCAATGTATTGCCTGTGCAATTTCTAATTTAAAATTTTCCCTTAAATTAACTCATATTGGGCTTCCCCGGTGGTGCAGTGGTTGAGAATCTGCCTGCTAATGCAGGGGACACGGGTTGGAGCCCTGGTCTGGGAAGATCCCACATGCCGCAGAGCAACTAGGCCCGTGAGCCACAGCTACTGAGCCTGCACGTCTGGAGCCTGTGCTCCGCAACAAGAGAGGCCGTGACAGTGAGAGGCCCGCGCACCGCGATGAAGAGTGGCCCCCGCTTGCCGCAACTAGAGGAAGCCCTCGCACAGAAACTAGAGGAAGCCCTCGCGCAGAAACGAAGACCCAACGCAGCCAAAATTAAATAAATAAACAAATGTGGGGTTTAAAGAAAAAAAATTCAACGTTTCTAAAAAAAAAAAAAAAAAAAAACTCATATTTTTAAAATTTACATGCTACTTTAGCCTCATCTTAAGTAATAATATCCATGTATCAGAGATGTGATGTGCCTTCTGTATACCTTATTTCATTAGATCTATGGCCCCCATTTTTTCACATTGTTAGCATATCTGAAGTCGTGACGTCTCTGTCAACGGATGCCAGGGACCATCCTTGCGTTTTCTGTTGACCAGTCAGCAGTCAGGATGTAATTGTCATTGCCTGACACCTTCTGGTGAGAAGAAGAAGGTACTGGATAAAACTTGAAGAATGGATGTCAGTGGCATGGATGAAAATCCCAAAGGCAATGCGGGAGCATCCTTGAAGAAATGCAGCCTCACCAGTGCCATGCTCTCCATGGCATGGACGATGATATCATGGGGCAAACCATGGACATTTTTGACCTTGAGTTTCAAGTGATTCAGAAGAATTGGACACTTGATAGTAAAGAAATTTAAGAAATATTTTAGCCAATTAAATTTGTTTGTATGTTCCTTTGTATGTATGCCCACGTGTAATTTATTTTAAAATGCTATGCACAAAAGAAGCCTAAAAGAGTTCTTTCAGCAAGAATAAAGTAGAAATATTAACTGATAAGAAAACATTGGGTCGTGCTGTGGTTTTTTTTCTTAGCAATACATAACAAAATACTGGTGCATGTTATAATTGAAAGTGTCTTAAATTTGATGAAATATTGTATTACTTTTCTAATACACATTGAAGTAAAAATGAAACAATCCATCACGCACCACCTTAAAGCTTCTCAAGTACCCTCAGTGGTACATTTGCTGTGTTTGGGGTAACGTGTGTATAGTGATTAAGTGGAGTCAGTTGTGGGTAGGAATCTGTCCTTATTCACTCACTAGTGGTGTCGTGTGGGCAAGTGACTTACTTGTTAGGCCTCAGTTGCTCTATCTTTTAAATGGGTGTCTTGAGTTGATACCCTCAGACACAGACCCTGAGACAAAAGTGTGAGTGTAAACAGTGTTTGGGATCCTAGGAAGAAGAGGTGGAGGGAAAGTGAGACAAGGAGACAAAGGAAGCCAGCACAGTTGTGTCCATGGGCCGCTGTGGGCAATTGAGGCTGGATCCCAGTGGGATCCTCTGACCCTGGCATGTATAGAACATGCCTCAGAGTTAACCCACCCAAGGGGCGAGGAAGATATTGATTTATCAATTACTTATTTACTAAGTTTTTGATACCTGATAAGTATTTATTTACTGAGTACTGTTCTGTATTATTGAGGGCTACTTCTGGGGATGTGAACTCTGCAGCAGCTCTGGCTGTCCCGTGCACCTGCAGCCTTCTCCTGAGGCAGAGAAGGGCTGGCGCTTGCAGGAGGAAGCTGTTGACACGTGATAATTGGGAGCACTAAGGGAATACAGGCAGGACATCAACAACATTGCCTCCGACGGGAATGATAACACCTCAAAGCACTGTTGTGAGTGTTAAGTGCAATCAGACATAAGCACACCTGCATTGTAGTCAATTTCAACGAATGTCGGCCAACTTATTATTACGTGTCATTCTCACCTTACTATTACGTGTCATTCTCACCTTGGACTGTTATTCGTCTCACTAATCTGTTGGGCTGCAGGTCGGTATTTCTCTGGCGGTCTCATACCACATGAGCTTTGGTTTTTGGGTGTCCTTTAGCTTTTCCTTCTTTGCCTCTTGGTTAATGTGTTTTCACTCCAACTGGCCAATCGGCGAAACTGTAAGAAATATGTTCTCCTTTCTGTATTTGAATGTGATACTGCTGCCTCTGTATTTGAATGTGATACGCATGGCATTTTGACAGATTGTCCTCTTTTCGGTATTTTTTCACTTGGTTCCACTCTTGACAAATTGTTTTAAAAGTAGGTATTTTTTTCACCGATTCCATAAGAATTACATGCTTATATAAAGCTCAAACAATTACTTCTAATCCTACCACCGTTGATAACTCCTGCCAACTTTCAGTGTATATTTTGTCAGGTCTTTCTATATTTTAGTGGGCATTCATCCATCTTCTACCCAATACTGACACCTTCCCTCTAAACTGCACCCAGATTTTAGCGGGTATAGGCACTCTCCACCATCATTACTATGTATAGTAGTCATGTGGTTTGGTAGAACAGACCCAGACCACTTCCAAGGAGTCACAATTGGCCTAAGTCTTTCAGAAAATCCCACCTCCTTGATAGAACTTTTGGTTCCAGGATGGGCATTAACCCAGGCCTAAGCCAATCCGTCCATGATATTCCTCTGGTTCAGAAAGTAGCCATAACACTTACAATGGCCCAGTTGGATTTAAGGGAAGGGCCTACATTTAATGACTGAGGTGAGAGACGGTCTCCCTTCCTCTGGACCAGAATGAGAAAGTCTATAGCCTTGATTGTTGCTGACAATTTTCCATCCTCTAAATTTGAGAGGCCTGAGCCTTAGCGGTCATTGTGGAGGAGAGAGTAGAAAGAAGTAAAGAAGGAATGGGTTGGGTCTGTTTTAAAACACGGCCAACTTTAGAGACTCCTGGAGGGGTGGGGTGGGCATAAATCACATCTCTCCTGATGTTTCCTTGACCTTCCTCATGAAAGATCAGAGTTCAGAGAGCTACATAAGAAAAATCACCATTTTTTCATACACTGGGAGATAGTCTATGGTGAGTGTCACCCTTTGGGGAAGCCATGTGGCCCTAACCAATGTCCTTGCAAGATACCTTCCATCTTGTCTCCGCTATGGTGAAGATGCATCAGGATGTTTGCGTTTCTCAGGGGATGAAGAAGTAGAAGAAGAGTTCTGACATTCTTTTCTTATGAGAGCCTCTCAAAATTTCTCCAAGGCAGCGTTGTGCTCCAAGCCAAGCCACACAGTTGTGGGAGGCGTGATGTTCAATGGTCATGTGTTCGAAGGTGGAAGAGGATGAGAAAGGACGAGAGATTGCTGGGATCAAGGATTCCCACTTCTCCAACAGCTGTTTAACACACCTGTAAGTTCTTGAGGGAGCTCTGAGGAGAGGAGATTTGAGGGACTTTTGACACTGGGTCCCGGGTTCTGTTGAGTAGGGTTGGGCTACATGAAGGTACTAGAGGTAAGACTGCCTACATGTGAATCCAAGCTCCGTAATTTCCTACGTTTGTAATCTCAGGCAAGTTACATAAATCCACCGAACTTCAGTTCTCCCATCTGTCAGGAACATACAATAGCAGCACTTACCTCATAAGGCTGTGGTGAGGATTAAATAAGAAAATTATTGTAAAGCACTTAGCACAATACCTAGCATGGAGTTATTGCTTCACAGATTAACTACAGCTGCTGCTGCTGTGGCTGTTATTATTATTATTAATTATTATTATTTATAATTAATTTTAATATTTATAATTATTATTATTCACCTAATCACACTTAAGTGGATAGTACTAGAAACAGAACTCCCTAGATCCAGATCCGAAACTTGTGTTTGCACTCTTATCTCTCCCATGGCGAGGAGAGAGCCTTAAGGAAAAGTAAACCGTATGAGTCTCCACCTTTAGAGGTTTTGCTCTGGAGCAAAAGACCTGTGGTCTTCCCAGGTGGGGGCATCTCCTGAGAGAGAAGCTTCTTTGTCTTTGGTCTTTGCTACCTCACCAGACCCATGGAAGATGTCTTCTCCAAACAGCCAAGCAAGGGAGCCCTTTTCACACAGAAGCCAGGACTTCAGCCTCCCTGCTGGGCCCAACTAAAGCCCTGCTCCCTAGCACGGATGGCTGACTGACAGTGCCGCCTTGGCTGTGGTCCTCCTTAGGTTTCTTCCTGGGTGGTGGGCAGGAAGGAGGGAGAGAGAGTTGTGAAGAGAGGAGGCTTGAGATCTTCCAAGAACAGAGGATCCTGTGGAAACTTTGTAAGGCCAGCTAGTTTATAAGATGTTTTCACCAATATTTCTTTAAAATCCTACCGAATATTAAAAAACTTAACAGAGTTCCTTGTGGAAGATATAAAACACATGTGATCCACCTGCATACAAACCTATGTGTACGCCTCATACATATTCATGAATGCATTTCTAGTAACCCAAGGAATATTAGCAGTAGATTCATTTGGGTAGGAATAGGGCTTGTTATGAATTAGTTTGAGGATTGGGGCTAAAAATAGGGAAGAGGAGAGGAGAACTAAGAGGAGAAGGGAACATTTTCTAAGTCCATTTGTTTCATATTTGTTCCCTCATAGGCATACGAGTAGTAATTGATAAAAGAGGTCTTATTATTCCCATTGGGCTGATGCCTAACGTGGCAGACAGTAAGCAGCAGAGTCCAGCTTCAGACCCAGGACTGTCTGACTTCGAGGCCCTCATCTTATCCACGAGCGCCACTCTTTCGTTTTCATTAAATAGTAAAAAACTGCCTTGCGATCAAGTTAAATGGAGCTTTGATGTCGGTAAGTTCCGCTGAGATAATCTGGAATGCCCACCCATCACTTTGTTTACTTAACAGAGTTCTACGAACTCCAGTCCCACCTCATGTATCCAAACTTTATTCCCTCGATCGCAGCAGAGGATTCTGCTCTACCAGTGCCGGACCCGGACTCCAGCGCTTTCCCATCTCTTGTCTGTAATGTTTCTCACATCTGGATGCTCTCTTCCCACCAGTGAAACAGCAAACACTCCCTTCCCCATTTCTCATTAAACCTTTCCACCCCTGGCCCCTGGCAGTTACAGGTCTGGCAGTTAGCCCTGCAATTTTCATCCCTAGGTCAGATGGCAGAAGTCACTGTTTGGGATTTGTTTCAAAAGCTTGGTCCTGGGAAGAAACAAGATATTTAGACAACTGCATGTTAAGTAGGTTGTGAAACCAAAAGGAGATCAAGTTTCCCAGGGCTGGGTGAGGAAGAAAGCAGGAGAATCAGAGGCGTAGGGTTTTAGGTGGGTGGATTCCTAAGAAGCCGACCTTCAAGAACCTGTGTCCTGGGGGTGAGGTGTGCTCATGGAATCTGGATTCATCTGGGGAGTTTGAGAGTAGGGATGGTCTGGGCCCCCAGACAGGACTTCCTTGTGCTTCCACTTGCTGTGGGACAGGGTAACTATGCCCTGAGCTGAGAAGGGCCTCAAAGCAGCCCCTGCAGCTCAGAACGTGTGGGGTAAGTGTTTCTCGCAGAGCAGCTTGGACAGGACATCCAGAGGGCTATCAGACCCAAGGGGCCTTGCAGCTGGGAACACAGAGGACACAGCTTTGCACTGTGTGGACCGATAACCAGATCCCGATGTGAAGGGAGACATCTAGCTAGTGAAGGGGGAGGAGGACGACCGGAGGCCCTGTCTCCAGGCCAGGGTGCCACTGCATACCTTCCTCACCCAATTCCATTTAGATCTGACGAGATGGGGGCAGATTATGTTCCTGCCTCTCAAATGGGGCTCAACACCAAAGTTCAGTTCAGTTTAAACAAAAACCATCGGAGTTTGCATGGTAATATTTGGAGACAATTGAAATAGGCCGCTGGAGTTGAAGAATGGCCATTCAGGCCCCACAATAGGCCAGCTCCTCTTCTATTCCTTTCCAGGTATCACTTCTCCAGTGTGGGAAACCTTCTGGTCTTCAGTCTCACAAAGCTTGAGGCGATTTCAGGCACAGGAGGGACACAGACTGGTACTTCTGGCATTGTCCTGGGTAGCAGATGGGGTCAGGGATACTTTAAAGACAACGTCACTAGCTTTGGAATCATGTGGAAATTTGCCTGGAGACATTCTCTCCAGCACCAGGGGAGAAAGTCATGGGGGGAACACTTAGAGATGCAGTTTACTGGCACAAATCAGGTAGAAAGGTTGGCGGGAGTGTCTGCAAACGAAAAATATTCCCAAGCAATCAAGCAAATATAAATTAAAACAACCATTTTATGATGATCAGATTGGCAAAGATAAGAAAAGAAAGATAATACCTAGTGATGATCAGGTAAAGCCGGTAGGAACACAAATTGTTCAGTTCCTTCTGGAGAGCAGTTTAGTACCATGGATCAAAATGGAAACTGTTTGTTTCACTTTGAGTCAGCAATTCCTCTAGGAATTTATCCAAATGGAAGGATCAGAAGAATATGAATATGTATGTATGAGGAAGTTGATCTCAGCTTGGTTTATAGGTGAAACATGGGAAACCACAAACATATTAATAAAAAGTGAAGTGAATACATTACGGAACATCCATGTAGCGGTCAGCAATCTATATGCAAACGAACCCAGAGATGTGATGTAGACATTGCAATGATGATGTAGGTTTATATTTATTAGCATAGTATGGTCTTTAAGGTATTTGTTAAGTCATAAAAGCAGCTTAGAATTGGCATCTTTGGTGAATGAATTAAAAATATGCCGAGAAAAAAACTCACAGAAAAATATGTGAATGACCACATTTAATTAAAGCCTTGTATATGCTCTTTTTAGAAAGGATTAGAAAGTGCATTTTTTAACCTTACAAATTGTTATGGTCGTAGCACAGTTGTTTTTTCCCTCTTTAAAAAATATGCAGAGAGATAATAAGCTGAGAATGTAATGTATAGCATGATGACTATAGTTAATAATACAGTATTAGACATTTGAAAGTTATTGGTAGATCTTAAGCATTCTTACCACACACGGACACACACATGCATACACGCACAAAGAGTTACCTATGTAAACTATGTGAGGTGATGGTTGTATTAATTATCTTGATCTGGTAATCATTCTAATATACATATTTTATACATATATATAAAATCTTGTTTTAGACTTTAAATATATACAATTATATTTGTCAATTACTCTTGATCTGAATAAAGTTAAAAATATGCTTAGAGAAAAGTCTGGAGGTCATTACACCAAAATATTAAAGGTAAGAGTTTTGGGGGCAGTGGTAATATTAAAACAACTGAAGTGATTTTTACTTCCTACTTTTCAACTTAAAGAATTATGTGCTAAACTTTTTTAGAGTGAGCATGAATTATATATTTATATTTATTTAAGTACCATGGGTGTTGGACCAGGTCCTTCCCTCCCTGCCGTGATGAGCTCTTCCCTCCCCCGACTCCACCCTGCAGTATTTTCTCTCTTCTCTGAACTCCTGGGGCAGTTAAGCCCCAAGTTCTGTCCAAGGTAGAAGTTCAATAAAGCTTTTCTGTTAAAGATATCATGGGTGATGGATCTGTCTTATGCTGTTTTTCCAGCAGCTTTGTGAATTCAACTAAATTCTGAATTATTTCAGGGCAGAAACCAAGCATCACTAAGACATTTTTTGATGGGTCTATATTCTTAGACACTTTTGAGAACCCAGAGGGCATACATAACCCTTCGTGGATTGATTTGGGTGTAGACAGGTGGTGGAGGAAGAAGACCATCTTAGAGTCAGACGGCATTTCTCACATGGGGATTGAAGACCTGGAGCCGTTATAGGGTCAAGGCGAAGTACCTTGTGATGATTAGAACTGCAGAGCTCTGTGATATGATAAAGCCCAGCAACCACTCTGTCCTGGGATCCTTCTCTTCTCTCCTTCCTAACAGTAAACACAAAAGCTGCTTTTGCCCTGGCCCGAGAAGCTGGCCTTATGGAATGTTGAACATCTGCCCAGTCTGCTTGTGGTACAAACTTCTTATTCTTGGGTAGGAGAGAAAGCAGGTGCTGCATCACCCTTGAGCTTGATTCAGGGGTAAAACCTGAAAATCAATGGTCTGAATTTTATACGTGCTCCCTGACTCTTGATAAGCAAACCGAGATGAAAACTTTGGATGCAAGTAAGTGCAGTCATCCCTTGGTATCCCTGTGGGATTCATTTCAGGGCCCCACAGTTACCAAAATCTGAGGCTGCTCAAGTCCCTTATATAAAATCACATTGTATTTGCATAGAACCTATGCATATCCTCCTATATACGTTGTCACCTTTAGATTATTTGTAATACCTGATACAGTATAAATTCTATGTAAATCATTGTAAATACAATGTAAATGTATGTTGATAGTTGCCAGAATGCAGCAAAATCAAGTTTTGTTTTTTGGAACTTCCTGGAATTTTTTTTTCTGAGTATTTTTGATCTGTGTTCAATTGAATCTGGGGATGAAGAACCCATGAATATGGAGGACTGATTGGATACCATGGAAAAAGAGAGGGAAAAAAAGGCGGAAAATGAAAATATAAGGGGAAATAAAGGATAAAATGAAGGAAGGAAGGATCAAAGGAATGAAGGAAGACAAGAAGAAAACAATTTTGAGAAAACAATTTTGAAGAAAAGTGTTGGAGGAATTTTGCAGGTATTATCTCTGAAAGCAGTTGTAAAGATTTTTGAAGGCCTTGCACTGTGTTCTCCTTACAGGGCTTTAGGGAGCGTTTGGGGCCCTGGGAATGTGCAAGACTAGCGGTCAGAGAGACTGGGTAGGGGCGGTGTAGCTCTGTCATGAACCAATCCCGTGGCTTTGCCTGAATGCAAGCTCTCTGGACTTCCTCTTGAAACATGGGAATGAGCAAGGAGATGGCAAAGTTTCCTTCCAGCTCTAACATTCCCTATCTAACAAATGAGAAAAGCACACGTTCTGAAGTGGGCCAGTGGGGTTTGTTCGTGGTGGCCATTTTACAAACTAAGCACCTGTTCAGTTTTCCACTTGCCTTTGTTTCTGCCCTTTGCCCCAGCCAGTGCCTGTCAGAAGACATACACATAGCTCCCCACAGAAAACGGGCCCTGCACCCACGAGAGCAATGCTTTCTTTTCACATGTGCTTACAATCTGTGTGTTTACAATCTTGTTTTCCTGTGCTTATAATCTGGCCTAAGGGGTGGCCCCAACATTTTCGGTGAAATTAAAGAAATGACAAGACCCCAAGTCCTTTACTCAATGATGTCTAGGTTTGATAGACATTCAACTTCTTATCTAATTTCCTGAGTATCCATAAGAAATCTGTGTGGGACTTGGCTTTTACTAGCCTACAAAAATGTTATCCCCAGGCTGTTACCTCTCAGGATTGGGGGTAAGACAACAATTATGGCGCTTTATTTAAAAAACTTATTACTGAGATACACCATGCATACAGGAAAGGGATAACATGCATTAAGTACATTGATCACAAATATACAGTTTGGTGTTGTACTTGTGTCCAAACCTATGTACTCCCCATCCAGATTGAGATATAGAACATGCTGGCACCTCAGAACACCTTCTCATGCCCCTTTCTAATCAATTTTCCCCCCATCCCCACCCGCAGAGGTCAGCTATTTTAACCTCTGTCACAATCAGTTGGTCTTGTCTGTTCTTAAACCTCACATAATGGACTCATGTAGTATGCACATTTTGGGTCTGGTGGAAGAAATCATTTGGTTCACTTCACTGTAGTCACTTATTTTACTGTCTGGTCTATGCCTCTCTACTTAATCACGGCAGACGGTGCCATCAAAACAGTTCCTGACATGAAGTACATGTTGTCTGACTGCCATAGGTACCGTCACGTGCAACTGTACAATTTTACTCACATGACTTAAACTCATGTCAAGGGTCTCCAACCTCTTTGATCAAGTGCCATAAGAGTTAGGAAATAAATGGTGAATCCAGGGAAATAGACCCTGCTGAAAACAGATGAACCAGGCCCAGAGGTGAATCACTATAACTGTGTAAAAGGGGTAAGTTGTTCCCGAGGAGGGTATACTTTTTACAAAGGTCTAATAAGGGAGGCATCTCACCTCCCAACAGGGAACCAAGTAAATGCCTCATTCGTTTGACTTAACTGGCCTACCCAGAAATGCAGACAAACAACCTGCTATTCTGCATAACGTCACTAGATGGAGATCTTGAGTCGATCATGGCTTGCTGGCTTTCTCTCAGGTTCTCTTTATTTGAATCTGCTTTATCAAGGGTCTGAATACCCACAGAATGCAACTTTACAATTTTGGCATTTCACGTTTTTTTGCTGAACTTTTTGGGGATGGTAATTTCAAGTAAAATGGATTTCGTTTTAAATGTATTAGCTTAATTAATTTCTCATCTGGGGTCCCAGCGAGGTGGAAGCGCCCTTGATGTGTAGGCTGCGTGCTGTTAATCTGGTGTTTATTTCTGGCAGAAGCTACCAGTGTTTATTCACATGGCCCCCAGAGGGTGTGGCTGGTTGTAGAGACTGTCATTATACCTTAGAACTGATTAAAAGAGGAAATCCTCACTAGAAGTGGCTCCGTGGCCGCCAACAAGTGAACCCAGCTGCTTTATTTCCATAGAATAAGCCGTTTCAACCTCTTTATTTACAAAACTCTAGCAGTGAAAGCTAAGCTTTTTGTCCTTTTTTATTCTGAATGAAATTCTAAGGTGATTTTTATGTTTAATCACAATTTGACATTATAGAGAAATCTAGAAGTATCAGGTAAAAGCCTTTGCTTTCTCTTTTAGTTGTCAAGGCAGTCATGCCATTCAGGAATAAAATCCTCAGTTTGCCGAAGAAGAAAATGACTGAAGCAGCTTGTCTTTGTGAATAAGTTTTTGAGAAAACTCAGGGGCTGGACAGTTTTGCCTGTGACATGTTGACATTCTACCCAGGGACGATGTGGCCATTTAGCTTTGGCTGCTATCTGAAATGAGTTTGAGTGTCTCAGCTCATTTCATAAGAAACACAAATAAAGCCCACATAATAAAACATGCAGTTTGGGATTATAGCCAGTCTCTGTTCAGAAGGTGCCCAGAACTATATTTCTGAAAACTAAATTCCTGTTCCACGTAGATAGGGACTCTTGTACTTCCAGAGGGGGGCAGTTAGAGCGGAAGGAAGGAGGAAAAGGAGAAAATTGTAAACTGTGAGCCATCATGCTGGTGGTGACCCAGGCTGAAGGCCCTGCAGTGCCATCAACCCCGCCTTCAAACCGTCTGAACCTGCATGATTTAAAGGCTCAGGCAGAGGCCGGTCTCTGCTTTCCTATTTCATGTTCTCCTTTTCAGCTTCTTCAAAGCTGCATAATAAGCAATGGTATGGACTTCACTTCTAACTGCCCTTACCTGTTCCTGCCACAGTTCCAACCCACAGAGCAGCCAGGGAAGCAAGAGCCCATAGGCCCGAGGCAGTGAGCTCACCGTTGGCGCTTGTCTTCTATCTCCCTATCAGGCCTGAGAGATAGGTTCCAGGGCCTGGTGGTGGTTAGGAAGGCGCTTTGTCCTGTGGGTGTAACTCTGAACCAGTTTTCGTAAGTATGGGGCTTTATCCAAGAAATGTCTCTATTTCAGACTCTAAATGATCATCTCATCAAGAGAGGATATTTTGGTTTGCTTGTGTGTTTTTCCTTACAGTTCTTTATCTTAAAAACAAACCCATGTTCATTAGAGAGAAGAATTCTAGTAAATGCAGGTAGTTCAAGAGAAAAAAATTTTAAATTATTTGTAATCTTACCACCTTGACATAAACTCTGTTAATGCCTTTCTGTATATCTTTAAATCAAAGGTCTATGGGTATATATGTACTTAAAATTTTTATAAAAATAAGAGTCCTTTTGTACATACTCTTTTATGGCTTTTATTTTCACAGAATGCTGTATCATATCTTTTTATATTAGTAAACATTTATATATAACCTCACATTTAACAGCTGCTTTGCATTCTATTATAAAAAATCCCTTAATGTTGAACAGCAGCCTCCCCCATCACCAATTTTATTGATGACAGAAACAAAACTATAATTAACACTCGAAAGTGATTTTTATTGTATTTTCTAATTTTCAAATATATCCAGTTTGAAGAACTTGACTACTGAGAGATTCCTTCCAATATGAGAAAACTATGCCCTTTACAGGACTCAGCACATAAATCATCATTTATGAAGAATACAAAAGATCCTCCCCCTTATTAAAACACTCCCTGCATATATTTACCTGAATTGTACATATATACCTGAATACTCCCAAGTTATACACCATTTTGATGTAATGGAAAGTAGTTACTTTAATCCTTAGAGTTGATTCTTATGTGGGTAAATGGGAAAAAAAAATATGCTGGGATACAAGATGCATGAAAAATGTTTTAAAGTCTTTATTGGGCTTGAAATGATGACAGTTTACATAATTAATCATAAGGGGATGTTTTTAGTCACAGAAATGATCATTAGTACTGCACTAGAGCTAAGTAATCTTTATAGCAATATAAAAATGCCATTTCACCCTTAGATCTTACCGAGATTTTGTCTCTCTTTTATGCTCTTTGGCATTACAACACTCAGTAATTGAATGCTACTTAATAATCAGGGTGGGTAATGAAACCATCTAAGCTAATGTGTCCACGGAAATTTCTGAAGCCCAAACTCCAAATATCACCACAATACATTGTGTTAGCCCAAAGCTAGGAAATAGAGAAATTAAGTGCTATCATTGTGGTGTTTAAAAATTATCCCCACTTTAGGGCTTCCCTGGTGGCGCAGTGGTTGCGCGTCCGCCTGCCGATGCAGGGGAACCGGGTTCGCGCCCCGGTCTGGGAGGATCCCACATGCCGCGGAGCGGCTGGGCCCGTGAGCCATGGCCGCTGAGCCTGCGCGTCCGGAGCCTGTGCTCCGCAACGGGAGAGGCCACAACAAAGGGAGGCCCGCATACCACAAAAAAAAAAAATCAAAAAAAAAAAATTATCCCCACTTTAAAACTTAATAGCCTTTGTTCTTTTTCATCTTTTTTTTTAATGATGTTATAAGATGCAAATTCTGCATTTCAGCCTTGGCTTTCATCAATTGCTTTGGTGGGAACAGTCATAAATTTTAACTATCCTTCCTAAATTATAAGAATGTCTGTGGTAAGTTTTTTTGATAAACAGATGGCTCCTACTTGATCTATTTTGACAGAGAGACAATAATAAAGACAATTAGTGATTTTCATTGGCTCACATGAGAACATAGTTCATGTCAATGGTTAACAGTGCAGCTCCTAGAATCAGGGACTTGGTTTGTATCTGGGCCCTGCTGTATCCTGGTGATGTGAACTTGGGGTGATTTTCTAACTCCCAGAGGGTGTTTCCCCTGAAAAATGAGTATAAAAATGTTGTGAGATTAAATGAGGAAATTCTAGGTGTGTATCACAGTGCCTGACGTAGAAAAGTAGTTCAATAAATTGTTAACTATTGTTAAAAATACTGGCTAACCGCAGCTGAATGTTCAGTGGAGTAAGATTTCACTTTATTTTGCTTCCAAAACAAAATGCCTGTGAGTGAGGGTAGTTGTGGATATTGCAGCCTATTTGGTCAGAATTGTGTCATCATCTAACTAAAATCCCCCAAGAATTTAGTTCAGAGATAATAACATTTTTAGAAACAAAAGCGCAAAACTGTGGTCTAGATGTTTTGACTTTTCTCTGACCTGTTCAATGAAATGACCCTTCAATTGAGATATATGTCTTCTTATCACAAAATGTCTTCTCATAACGGCTTTTAGCAAATGTAACATTGAAAATAGGAAAAGCTGCCTAACGTAACATGTAATGAAGCACCTTTAAAAAAAAAAGCAAGAATATCTCTTGTGCCTTCGAAATGGAACTTAATTGGTTCCAAACATGAACAGTTGGATTTTGATCTCCTTTAAAAAAAAAAAAATCTTTGATTTTGACTATAAGACCTGGTTTAAAATTTAACTGAAGTAATTGATTTGTAAAATTTCAAAAGCAACTCTTTAATCTTTTACTAAACTATTAATAAGTTAATAACCTCATTTCACTGAATTTGCTCTTTTATTATATTAAGTCCGGCTCCTTGAGTAGGTCCCTGTTCATTCAAAAATATGCTCTTATTTTTTGAAATATCAATCGTGCTATGTAAGAAAAATGAATTTGTGGCATCTTTTCTTGTGGCAGTTTTCTACTAAAACTTACCTTTTTTTTTTTTTTTTTTTTTTTCGTACGCGGGCCTCTCACTGCTGTGGCCTCTCCCGTTGCGGAAGCACAGGCTCCGGACGCGCAGGCTCAGCGGCCACGGCTCACGGGCCCAGCCGCTCCGCGGCACGTGGGATCCTCCCGGACCTGGGCACGAACCCGTGTCCCCTGCATCGGCAGGCGGACTCTCAACCACTGCGCCACCAGGGAAGCCCTAAAACTTACCTTTACGTGAAAGTAAGGTGGGGGAGGGCAAGAGAGGGTAACCATGGAAAATTTTCTGAACCTCAAACTCCAAATTTTAGCAAACCTGGTTTTTAAGTAAGTGGATTCCAATTGTCTTTAATCCTTCCTGAAAATAGATACGGTTGGATAGAAGATCATCAGATTCCTTTGCCTATGTATTTCAAAAACAGTGTTCTTTTTATGACTATTACATAGGAAAGAATATAAATCATGTCTGTTCTGTAATAAATAGACTTCTCAATTTTGTATGAAAAACAGTTTATACAAACTTTTTCTGTGTCTACACTTTACTTATCAAAATATCCTCACAGTTGGTCACATATCACTTAGCACAATATTGACACCATCTGTTTTAAGCTTGGGATGATTGTCTCTTAACTTTAAGAAGTGAATTTTTTGGAAGTTGGGTTATGTCTGTTCAGTATCTCTCAATTGTTAGAAGACTGGTATATTTAAATGCTCTAATAATGGGGAAAAATGTAGATCAACTGTGTTCCATTTGAGATCAATACACTAACTGACTTAAAAATCAAAAACAGATGAAGCCTTAATAATTTGTTTCATTCTCTCAAAGATGGTGACTATTTTAGTCTGTGTGCATGAATGGGAATAGCCAGGTTTAGTAATTCATGAGAAGTGGCTCTTCTGTCGGCTTTTAAAAACGAATAGATCTGTGTAGTAGCTAAAGTTAGTTCTAGGCTCCCAGCCCTGCTATAGCACGGTCAGGAAAGATTCCTGAGCATGTATTTTATAATTTGATTATAAAGAAGTGTATATCCTTTATGAAAGCTCAAGCCTTCTGACCTTACAAGAATTCGTGATTTTTTTTTTTTTTTTTTCTTTCTTGGCCACACTGCACAGCTTGCAGGATCTTAGTTCCCCGATCAGAGATTGAACCCCGGCCCTGGCAGGGAAAGCACTGAGTCCTAACCACTGGACTGCCAGGGAATTCCCTCATGACTCTTGTGACCCAGGGGCAGATGAGAGATTGAGATATACATTTTTGTGTTCGTTTGTGTATGATCTAATGCCACGACAATGTAAGGTGTATGACAGCAAGTCAATGTTTATTTTATTCACTGTTGTATCCTTAGTGCCTAGAAGAGAATTTGGTTCTTAATAAATAGGGTCTTAATAAATATTTGTGGAATGATGACATCAAGTGAAAAAAATAGAAGAAGGGAAAGAATGTGTTCTGAGAGCTAGGACGTACAGCAGTGGAGAAGTACTGCTGATCTTCACCCACAGCAGGCAAGGAAGTCCCAGTTTTTCCAGCCCTGAAAGCTTGCAGGAGGGCATGAGTGATGCCAAGTAGGAACCGTGCAGGGAGTGTCATTTCGTTGTCTAGTTTCCTTCTTAAGTCACCGCAGCTGGGAGTGTCTGGCTATGCCTAGCTTATCAGTTCCCTGGGGGCTCCCTCCTCTCCCAGTGGCCCTCTGCTTGTGTTGACAGGAAGCCTGGGTTTTCTGGGTAATAAGCAGAACAGTGACATGGCTGAGAGTTCGGGCGCGGGCTTCAGACACATGTGGGCGCTGGCCCAGATTCTGCCACCTCCATGTATCTGATCCTGAGCAAGTCCATCTCCTTTCCTCACCTCTGTATGCGGATTGATAATAATTTTGCTTACCTAGTTGGGTTTCTGAAAGATTGGTGAGAAGATGCCTGATATGAGTAACAAATGGTAAAGAGCTTGTGTGGATGGCTCGTTGCTTTCAAGAAGTGGAACTTCCTATAGAGGGAAGGTGCATGTGAAGCACTCAGCAGAGGTCTGGATCGTGAGAAGACTTTGACAACATGTGGACTTCTATTTCCATGTGTGTCTTTTCACTGATCCCAGTGTTGAGAACCAGGACACGAGTAGGGGCCAAAAGTAGAAAGACCCTGACCCTAACAAGGGATTTGAAGTAAGGGGTATCTTGTATCTAGGCCTCATTCTCCAGAGACTGAGGTGAGTCAGGCAGGTGTAACTACCAACATTGACGTGATCTACGTGCGATAAACCTTTTTCAATCTGAGTATTCAAATTCTTTTGTTACATTATCATAGTCATTTTATTTATTTTTAACTTTTTATTTTATAGTAGAGTATAGTTGATTAACAATGTTGTGTTAGTTTCGGGTGTACAGCAAAGTGATTCAGTTATACATATACATGTATCTATTCTTTTTCAAATTCTTTTCCCATTTAGGTCGTTAACGTAATATTGGAGAGTTTGGGATTGACATGTACACACTGCTGTATTTAAAATGGATAACCAACAAAGATCTACTGTATAGCACAGGGAACTCTGTACAATATTATCGTAGTCATTTTAGCTTTGCTACTGTGGAAGACATTTCTTCCCAGACTGTGTTTCTCCTTTCAAGTTGATTTAAAAAACTCCGATAGCATTTGCCATGATGTAACAGGCTTGGGTTTTGTTGGAGCAATGCTTAGTAGGCTGTTTATGTTTCCATGCCATGAAAATACGCTGCTGTGTAAAGGACTGTGAGATCTCACTTGTGATCTTGTGGTTCAAGCGGCTGACTTCATCATGGGTGTGCTTAAATGGTTAATCTCCCAAGAGAAAGAAAGACAAATTTGACAGGCTTTTCCTACTTAACTATTACTAAGCCATTTGAAGAAAAATAGAACTCCTTATTAAAATAACTAAGCATAAACTTAGGCCAAGGCTACTCATTTTCCTGTATAGAATAATGCAATTAGAACAAGATAATAAAGAAGATAAACACCTAATTACAATTTGATACTTTTATTGTTAACCCTTAACTGTTACGAATGTTAATTCTTTCCCTTGCTTCCCTTTATAATTTTAAATAAAGATGGAAACGTTCAGGCAATTCCTTTTCACATAGCTTCCCTGAAACCCCCTACCTCTTCCCAGATACTGACTCCTCGACTTTTAGAGCTAAAATATTCACATCTTTCTTGAAACCTGATGCTCTCTCCTGCCTCTTTGCCTTCCTGCCTTTTCATATACTGTTCCTTAATTAAGGAAAGCTCTTCCTTAGTCATCCCTGATATCGAGATTTGGTTCAAACAGTATCTCTCCTGTAAGGGATACTCTCAGGCACAGAACTCTTTAATAAAGAGTTTTGTATTTTGTGGATTCCTTTTCGTCACATTGTCATTTTATTATGTGTTTACACATCTGCCTGCCCACCCAGCAGACCATTTTTTCAGGGATCAGGCCATAGAGTTGGGTTCACCTTTTCATTTGTTTGTTTGTTTTTGAAACATAAAAGTTTTATTGAGATATAAATTCTTACCAAGTGATTCATTCGTGTGTATAATTCAGTGGTTTTGAGCATATTCATAGAGTTGTACAACCATCACCACAATCAATTTTAGAATGTTTTCATCACTCCAAGAAGAAACCCTCTACCCATTAGCAGCCACCCTCTTTCATTCCTCAATCATCCCACGTTAGCCCCAGGGAACCACTAATCTATTGTCTGTCTCTAGAGATTTGCCTATTCTGGATACTTTACATAAACATCGTTTGCTTTTAAACTGTACTGCACATAATTAGAAGCAAAGAAACTTCATTAAATGCCAGACTCAAAGATACATCCCTAAATATTTTTCCTTAACACAAGAGAGAAATCCACTGGAATGAGTTGTGTTATTTTAATTATGGAATAATGCAAATACCAGAACGTCACAGATCAAGTTTAACAAAGACACTTTACCTGCTGTTTTAGTGAAGAATCACCATCAGTAGCAACATACCAGGAAGCAAAGTTATTTCCTCTCCTCATATATTTTAGGGACATAGTTCTGTTCAATTTGGATAAAATTCTGGAAGGAAAAAAGCTGCCTCTTAGAATTATGTACAAGTCACTTGTCTTCTCTTGTCATAACTGAATGCTGACATAAATCTTTTTTAATAAAATGAACTATTACAATTATTTCTTTCCTGAATGATGGCTGAAACAGATGTATTTTAATCTACAGGACAAAGAAAATGAAATTTACATGTCGTTGAGGTCTCTCTGGTTAATAAATGTTTCAAATAGAAAGAAAGCACCAAGCTAAATAAATATGAGACTATGCTGCTTTGCATAGGATTAAAAAAGTAAAATTAGAGGGTTTTTTCTCTACCAAAGAACTGATTTATAAGGTGAAGGTATTTTACACTATCAAATATGTCTTTTAGAATATCATGAAAATGCTGCTTTGCTGTTCTTCTTTAAAAAACAAAAACAAACAAACAGAAAAACCCTGCAACATGCAGTTCAAAGTATGGCCTCTGCATTTCTAACTTGATTGGTGTGCCTGGTACGTAAGTACCAGCCTGACTGTCTTCACTACTATTGTAACATTTTCTCTATTTTCGAGTGCTAGTGAGCTAAAAGACGTGAGTTCCACTCATAGCCTTGCTCTAAAATTTAACGAAGGTTTTTTTTTCATTATAAAACATATAAGATACACCTAAATTTTGTTTATTGCTGCCAGAAAATGTCCATGATAAAAAATGAGGAAATTAGAACTGCCCTTGAAAAGGCTTGACAATTTTTTTCCTTTAAAAAAAAAAAAAACTTTTCCTGTGTGCTTTGAACTGTTGCCAAACTAGATAAAGGTAAAAATGGCTGACTTTTCCTAAATTGCTTGCATGAAAAACCTTCAAATAACTTTCATGGACAAGCAGTCTAAACACCCAGTGCCATGAATCCATCTCGCCCACACGGTCACCCTCCCACCCCTGAGGAGATGTAACCCTGGTGGAATCAACCTTGGAAAAATAAAATGGCAGCTCAGATGGTCTGAATCGTACCCCAAACACCACAATGCCTTGAAAGTTACTCTTTTCATTGTAGTCAATTGGCTGAAAATACAGGGATTCTATTCCAAATTCACCTCTCTATCGTTAAAAATTGTGGTAAAAGTCATTTTTCAAAACATGATTATAGAAAGGGCTCAGGTGTTATCCTAGTCTGATTAAAATGGGCTGTGAGTCTCCCCCTGTCCTTTAAATTGCAACAAGACAGACTCTGATATGATGCACAGATGTATTTTTTAACAACAAACTGAGTTCGAGAATTATAATTTAGAGTGTATTGGATGTATCACCAAAAGACAGGGTGGTTGGGCAATTGTGAGGGAGTATTGTATTGTTGCTAGTCTGAGTAAATCTGAATCTTTTCAAGCTTTGGTTGAGTGGGTTAATTCCAGGACCTGAATTACAAGTACAATTTGAATTACATTGCAAATGCTGAATTTCCTTCACTTTTGCAAGGTGCTTTCTTTTCCCCTTCTCAGACTTATGAATTCTAGCTATTTTGATGTTTTTCAAATGTTGCAATATTTCAGTTAGCTGTAAAAAATAGCAGTTCTAACTAGAAATGAAGGAAAAGATTTTTCCCCTTTGCCTCTTTGTTTATTAATTCTTTTTTTTTTTTTTGGTTTGCCTATTTTGTGAAATCTCCACTTTTAATATCGATTAAAATTGTAGCAGCTCCTGAAGCATTCCAGGCAGTATACCATTAACCCTTCAATCCTAGGACAAATAATTTGTAAAAAAAGACTGCCATGGACAGTCAAAACAGCCCAGGCTTCAAACGGAGGGGGGAACAAAAGAACAGGTAAGAAATTAATATATGATACAAATTGGGATGTCCCATGCATGAACAAGCATTGATAAATATAGTCTCTTAGAAACCCTGTGAGGTAAATCTACACTATGACACTGATTTTATGGACAAAGAACAAGGAAGTTAAGTGGATCGTTTAGAGCTTGAATTCCTATCTCCCAGCTCGATTCTAACCATTCTGTGCTGAGGATACAAAAGTCCTGCAAAGAGCAAACCGGCATGGGGTGGGACCAGGAGCCTCTGCTGTCACTCTAGAGAAAATGTTAGGCATTTCAGCAGTCGGGGGAGGTGGTAGACAAACTGCCCGGTAATTATTTAAGAACATACCAATTTATTTGTAGCATAAAGTTTAAGATCAAGCTGCTCAGGCATGACACTATAGTTTTCTGACTATGCAGGTATTTATCTCCCACTCGTCACAAAAGAAGTTTGATTGAATAATTGGTGGCAGAAGACAAGAAAATACAGGTTAACATGGGGAGTTCAAAAGCTTGACACATTTTTAAAGAAAACCTGCTAAATGGGGTACTAACACTGTAGAAAATTGCAGTAATCAAGGGCTTTTGGCAAAGAACTAACTGGAAATGAGTAGTCAATCTAGAACATTGTATGCTGTGGTTATAGTGTGTTTGGGGGGCTTTGTTCACCCGTGCTTGTACTTCCTTTCCAGTTTTAAAGTCCCCATTAATTAGAGCATCTCCTTGCAGGGCACCTGGGTCATGTGGTGTCTCACACATTGAAAACGACGCTGAGAGAACTTGCAGGAAACCCGGGACCCCTCACTCAAGAGATTATCTCTCCAAACAACACTACCGCAGATTTTTCTGGCTTGCACATTTATTGCCCTTCTTTCGTTTCTCTTATTTTTGCAACACCGCAATTTAACTAAGACAGACTTATCCAATCGAACCTTGTGCAACTAATGCGGTATTTTATTACACCACTGAATATTTATAGGAGATGCTAACTCAATTTGAAAATAGTGAAATACAGTCATCTCTCAGTATCTGTGGGGGAATGGTATCCCTCACCCCAATTTCTCCGAGGCTCAAATTCCTTATAATAAAATAGCTCACTATTGGCATATAACCTACGTACATCCTCCTGTATACTTTGCCATCTCTAGATTACTTATAATACCCAATACAATGTAAATGCTATGTAAATAATTGTCAGTGTGTGGCTAATTTAAGTTTTGCTTTGTGGAACTTTCTGGAACTTTTTTTTTGAATATTTTTGATCTTTGTTTGGTTGAATCCTTGGATGCAGAAGCTGTGGATACAGAAGGCCAACAGTATATTATTTTCAGCTCTCAAAAATATTTAAACAAAACATTTTGCTTTCCTCCAAAATTAGAAAGCCCCGAGAAAAACTATACTAAAAATGGCCATGGTTTCAGATGAGGCGGGAAAAAAAAATCATTGAATTTTATTAAAAAATTATTTGATGTTTTTCCTCCCAAATCTATACTTTATAAAAGTTCTCTTCATGGATAAAATTTTTGTTCTTTGAATAATTTACATATTACACATAAAAAATAGCAAAGACAACTTCACACATATTTATTATACTTTTCTACAAATCTGTAACCTAAAATATCTCAATGTGTCATTTAGTTAATCCAAGCAAAGTGGAAATTTTTCAGTTGAAAAAACTTTAGAAAGTTCCAAACATGCATTTGTCTCACCTATCAATTAAGTGTTACCTAAATTTAGAATCCTATATTGATAGAAAATACAATGACACTTGTTCCTCTTCTGTTTTCTTTCCATTTTAAGAAAATAGCATTATGAGGATAGGAATGATGCAATATTCAGGCAGTAAGTTTTGAAACAAAGTCAGGGGTAGCAAAATTTAACGTTCTCATAACAGCATTAACTTATCCAGGTTGTACATACAGTACATCAAGGATTCGCATTTTACTGTTTTCTGTGTAATTGGAAATATTCTATATGTACAATTTGAGTGAGTTAATGTTTCTAGGAGAACCTTCACTTTAGCATTTCTTGACTTTTTTATGTCTGAATTTGTAGCTTTAACATTTGCATTAACATAGTTATTTGCATTTCATTACAGCAGAAGTTAGCCTATTCAAGGTCTAAAGTCATAAGCAAGCGTTTACTTAAAGATCTGTTTAAATGAAAATACTTAACCTTTTTTGGGTTACATATTTATGGTTAGAAGATACACTCATTTAAGACTATGATTTTTTTTTTTTGAATTTCCATGCATGGTAAATGCCCAGGAATTGGGCAACAGTTGAAATAAATGAGTAAATGAACAATTGCTACTAAAATTTATCAGCAATATGGAAACAGGAAAAACTTGCAATAGGATCAGTGGATTGTTTGGATTAAAAAGCAACTCCAGAGAAACTTGTTTCAGAAAGGGAAGAATGTCTTAGCCTTTTATAATATCTTGCTGTCATTTTTCTGTTCTATATGTTCTTATTGTGTTATCATTTTCAGTATTCCTGAATTGAAAGGAAGGCTAATAATTCTCCAATTTTGCATAAAAAGAAACCAAGCTCCTAAGAGATTATGTGATTGTCTTGAAGAGAAAAAAGAGGTGAGGGCAAGCTACATTGAAAATAATTCTAAATCCAGGTGTGTCTTGATTTGCGGAAATTTGTGTGAAGATATGGATATAAACAAATGCAAATGGCAGAGAGAAAGAAGAAAAACTGCTATTTTATTTATGAGAAAAATTTAGCATAGAAATCCCTTCCTCAGACTGTAGACCCCACAAGGGCAGGAAATGCCTTGTTTTTGTATCCTAATGTCTAATACGTACTAGGGACACATTAGCTCTTTTTCCAAGTTACATAAGTAATAGAAAAAATAGCCAATTACATTACTCTATGTACTTCACATTGTATTAAGAGGAAAAGTTATATTTTCAGGGACACCAGTACTACTTACAGTGAAGTGAAACCAAGTATTCTGTCCTGTCTCAGATTAGATTTCTTTATATACAAAAGGTGTTCAGGCATTTGTGGAAATTGTACATGAAAAAATATTTTAAACATGTATTTAAACATCTATTATAAGGATTATTTTTTCTTAATAAAAAGTTGGGTTGTTAAAAAAAGACTCCAGAAGGTGCAAAACCTTCAACAAAAGATTGAGTTTAATAAAACCATATTAGAGATAAATGTGGACACTATGAAGATTTAAGTTTTGTGGGGAAAGGGTGAAAGAAGAGAAGAAATAAAGGAAGTGTGGAAAGAGTCCAAGAGAATAAAAAGCAACAAAGCACATTTATTTATTCATTCAACAAATATTTATTGAGCACCTACTAACTGCCAGATGACTGGATGCTGGGTATACAGCAGTGAAGGAGACAAATAAAGACCCTGCTTTTGTGAAATTTACTGTCTAGTAGGCAAGATAGTAAGAAAAGAAAAGAAATACATAATTAAGATTATTTCACAGAATTCAATGCTGTAAATGAAATAAAACAGGGTGGAAGGGAGCTATTTTAAATTGGGTAGTCAGGGAGAGGGGTGGGTATTTCGGATTTGATGATCAGGGAAGACTTCTCCCAGGAGGGAACACTTGAGGCTCAACATCTATGTCAAATGAGGAAACTAAAACAATTTAGTAGTGAAATTGACGTCCTTCCTTCAAAGGAAAACAATCCATGGATTGGGAGAGTAGAGTGTTCACGAGTAGTGGAGCACCTTCTAGAGGGATTTTAGGCAAGAGTGAGTTTTATAGAGCATTAGAAGAGGCAATGTGGAAACAGGGCGTGACTGGGTAAGAGGTGGAGGATTTCTTTATAAGTAGAGAGGGTCCTATTTTCTAGGGTGAGGTAAGCTAGCTGAAGCTAACTTGGAGGATTGTGACTGATGTTTAGTCTCCTTGACAGTGAGGCATTTCCCAGAATTGCAGCCTGGCTTAGGTTGAGATTTATGATGTGGGCTGGGCCACTGGGTCTGCCTCCATTTCGTAGGTCGAGATCTACAAATTAATTTTATTACCTGAAAGGTGGAAGAAGGCAGCCATATGACATCTAGAGGAAGACTTTTCTTAGAGCAAGTAAAGCCAGAATTGGTGTGTTGAAAACCACAAATGAGGTGAGGGTCACAGGAGTTTAGTGAGGAGGAAGAAAATGCTGGCAGGAGCCTGATCACATGAAGCTCCCTTAATGGTGAAGAAAAATTTGGATTTTACCTTAAGTGCCATGGGAACACTGGAATGAGAGACCTGGCTCAGATATATTCATTCATTCACTCATTCATTCATTCATCCATTCATGCACTCATTTGTTCATTTGTCTGTTTAATAGACTTATTTTTGAGAACCATTTAGGTTGGGAGCAAAATAGAGTAGAAAGTACAGATTTCCCATATACCCTTGTCTCCATATACACACAGAGCCTCCTCCATCATCAACACCGCCCACCCCCGCCCCCGAGTGGTCCATTTATTACAATTGATGCACCTACATTGACACGTCATTATCATGCAAAGTCCATAGTTTACACTGCATTGTACATTCTATGGGTTTTGACAAACGTATAATGACATATATCTAACATTATAGTATCATACAAACTAGTTTCACAGCCTGAAAATTCTGTGTTAAACCTATTCATCCGCCCCTTCCCTGGAACCCATTGATCTTGTTACTGTCTCCAGAGTTTTGCGTTTTCCAGAATGCCATATAGTTGGAATCATACAGTATGTCACCTTTTCAGATCAGCCTCTCATACTTAGTAATGTGCATTTAAGTTTCTTCCATGTTTTTTCATGGCTTGATAGCTCATTTCTTTTCAGTGCTGAATAATATTCCACTGTCTGGATGTACCATAGTTTACTCTATGATAATTTGTTTTTCCATTCAACTGAATATGTGCCAGCTGATGTGTTTGCCACTGAAGATATAGTGATTAACTAAACAAATTTAGTCTGTGGAACTCATGGTCTAGTGGGGGAGACAGATGTTAAGTAAATAATAAAAGGAATGGATGTAAAATTATAAGCAGATATGTGCTCTGAAGGACTGGGACAGCTTTTGATAGGTATGTGCAAAGAAGGGATTTCCTGATGAAATGATGCTGACCAGGAGTGAAGTCGGAGGGATAAAGTGAAAAGGGAGGCAGTTTGGGAAAGAAGAGCGTTGCAGATAAATGAAGCTTGGCCCATCTGAGGAACAGAAAGAAGGCCAGTGCGGCAGGAGCACAGCTCTCAGAGGAAGGCTGAGGAGTGGGCAGGGCTCTGCCTGAGTGGGAGCCTGTGGGCCGGAGGAAGGTCACGCTTTCATCCCAGAAGCAGCAGGAAGGCCCTGACTGTTTCCACACAGAAGAGTGACATGGACAGATGGGCATTCTGGAAGAACAGAGGGCAGAGGAGGAGACCAGTGAAGAGAATTTTCAGTCGATCTCGTAGCAGCCACCATGACTGGGACAAGAAGTGGGGAGGCAAACAGACTGGAGAGATATTTTGGAGGTGAAACTGATTGGAACGAGACGTGAGGGAGTAGGAGGAATCAGAGTCTCCTAGGTTTCTGGCTAGAGCAAGATGGACGGAGACAAGTGAGGCCTAGAGGACGACCAGGGTTGAATGTAAAATGATTGTCACTTTTTCTCATATTAGAAAAAAACATATAATTGAGCTGCTACCAGGTTTCTGCAGATTCTAGAATCAAAGAGGAGAAATCCCTGTTCAAATTGTACAGAGAAAACCTGTCTACTGGGGACAGCGCTTAACAGAGGAGCTGTAAATACAGGATTAGATGTGGAATTCCTTTTCTTGTTTCGGAACTCTGTAACTGAGCAAAAGTTAGACTCATGTAAATTTTAGTAGAGCCTTAGATTTGTTTTTAGGATCAGCAAGATGTGTGAGGATAGTATCACACTTTCCTACAACTTTAAAAGTAGACTGTAGCCTATAGTAAAATAAGAAAAACCCTTAGGGAAAGCATAATATGGATGCAGAGTGGTGTTATGTTTATTTATTATTTGCATGGGCTGCTTCCTATAAAACTAAAAAAAAAATTATTGAATAAATACTCATTATATCCAGCTCTATGCTGGCAAATGTCCAAGAACTGGCCCTCCAGGAGAGCAGGAGCCTCTGTCTGTGGCTCTTGCCAACTGCCTTTTCTGAGGTGTTAATTTTCCCATCATGGCTGATTCCAGCCACCAGGGTGATGCCACCGAAGGTGAGGTTGTGAAGGGCTGTGGACAATCCTCTCCCGAGTCTGTGTGCACCAGCTCCAACACGCCACTGACTCTCCCTTTTATTCATGAGGAACTTAGGGCTTGGAAAGTAAGTAGCTCATCCAAGTTCATAGAGAGTAAGAGGGTGAGTGAGAATTTACACTCTGGCAGAGGCCCTGAAGCCCTGGGATTTAACTGCTATGCAGTGGATACCAAGAGCTGAATCATAATGTTGAAATAATAATAAGATTTAATTAATCATAATGTGAACTCAGAGCCCATTTAAGTCCAACCTCTTTGAACAGGGGAGGAAACTAAGCTCCAAAACATTTTATTGATTTGCTCAAGGTTAAAAGGCTGTTTATTGACAAAGCTGAGGCTGTAACCCAATTCTTTGGTCACTGCCCTACATGATGCTGTAACTACTTGCGTTTTGCAAACCTCCTTCACAAAATGTTTAAGTAGTATATCTTTCATAGAAAGAAGAAATGGTGGGGACTCTTTTCCCTTCCACATATTTGAGTGAAAATCTTATCATCTGGCAATGTAATTCAACAGCATCACTGTGCTTGGAAGCAGTTAATTAATTGTGCACAGAATTCCTGAAGAATAGTCATGATAATAACAGTCATAGCTGCCAACATTTCTTTAGTACATGTTAGTATATTTTACACAAAGACAACAAACTATGGAGATCTAAATGTGCTATGAGTCATATATACCCAGTGGTGTGTGTGTGTGTGTAACTGTAAAGCAACAAACCATTAGTTGTACAACTTGTTGCATAATTAGCTCTATAACTAGGAAGTGAGCCATATTTGGCAACTCCAAAAGCTCACATTTGAAGAAGCTGGTCCTATGAAATTCCAGCTCATTTTAGGGCCAAACAAATGACACAATTTGCCTTAATCTCAAGTTTAGCATTAGCAGCTTAAAAGAGAATGAGAGGATGAAAATGAATTATGAATTGAACATAAGAATAACAATAAAAATTACAGAGCTTCTAGTGAAACCTCAAAACACAATTTGGCCAAGTTACCAATCTTCCCTAAATCAGGAAAAGTAGTTACTCATCTCACGGAAGTGGTGTTAGGGAAAATTAAGTGGTGATGGCAATGCTATCTACAAGTGTCATTTCTAGAGAGATTCTGAATTTCAAGGAGACTCTAGTTAAAGCAACTGAAGATTGAAGTATTATTACTTATAAGATGTAGTATGAAAGACATTATTTACATAATATGTTGACCAATAGTTTAAAAAACTATGCTACTTATGGAGAAACATTTTATTTGCTTGATAATTAACGAGAAAAGACTTGAAATTTATTGCTTGTTAAAAGATTTTATTTCTTCATTTTGCTCTTTACATCAAATCGTAAACTATTGAGGATGGAAATAAAAAATGATTCCAAGAGTTACATGTGAAAATTACTGGAAAAAAATGTGCCTTTCATTAAGGTAAATTCCATTTCTTGGGCTTAAGTTTGGCATATCAGTGTTTCCATAGCACAGCAGGTAGACGTGTGGTTTTAGAAAGGAAATAAGAACTGTGTTTTCAAAATATGCTCAGCCCAGATTGAGCCTATGGAAATACGATATCCAAATGAACATGAGATTGAAGGCAAGTGCCAGATAAAATGAAGATCTTAAGTACTGTATATGCTTGAATGTTGTAGATATTCCTAGGGAGAATTCTTGACCTTTCTTAGAGCTGGCACTTTAAGCCTGGGGACAAATAGTTGCATTTTTGACAGTTGTGTGAAGATTACATTGAGGACTGCAGATGTGAGACTCTTTCTCTCTGTCAGAACTGAGAATTAAACCCACATCAAAAGCATTGCGAGAAGTGGAAGATCAGTGGGACATACTCAGTGAAAAGCTCTTAATGAGCAGATAGACTGCTGTATAGCCTCTGTGATGTGTGTCAACTTAGTCTTGACATAGCCAATTCCCAATTCTCTGTGCAAGATAGAATGAGGGTAACAAGGATAATTGAAACCCACAGATAATCCATGGGTTCCACTTTAACCCTCAATTGTAACTGACTGCCTTGCCAGTCTTTTAGGAGACCCAGGAAAAAGTTGCATCTCCTTTTCGTGATGTTGATTCTTCAGCATATCCTGTGTTCCCTGTGTTGGGGAACCATGAAATAAATACACAGAAGAGGCAGTATCGTTCAGGGGCCTGCCAGGAAACAGATGGTATGCTCAGAATGTGATTAACAAGAGTCTAACGAAGGGACCATTTTCAAAGGTGTGGGCAAGGTCAAGGGAAGCCAAACAGGAAACACCCTGGGGTTAGCAATGACCAGGAGTGTTCCCACCCCTTAGGGATGAAGGAGCAAGAGGCCAGAGCTGTGAGTAGAACCAAGAAGAACTGACTATAGAAGAATTGCTTGTCAGGAGCTGTGGTCTTCCGGGCAGGAAGGCAGCCACTGGCAGCCAGAGCTCCACACTGCAGGAGCCAGGGCAGTAAACCCAAAAACTCCCTCTCCTCTCACCCTCTGATCTCCTGCCAGTGCTTCCCAGTGGCCAAACCCATCTGGAAGCCAGAAAGAAAGTAAGGCCGTTGATGTGGTCCACAGATGTCAGAGTCCTGGGGCACAGAGCAGGGTGGAGAAGAGTGAAGAGTGGATCTGGAGGGAAAATAGAGAATATCTAGCCCAGAGAGGATGAGGAAAATGATCATGGGTAGGTCAACTAGTCATATCACCAGGCCCTGTATTTGAATGCAAGATCACAACTTTTTTGTTTTGTTTTGTTTTTTGCATTTTATTTTATTATTATTTTTTTAAACACCTTTATTGAGGTATAATTGCTTTACAATGGTGTGTTAGTTTCTGCTTTACAATCAAGTGAATCAGATATACATATACACATATCCCCAAATCTCCTCCCTCTTGCGTCTCCCTCCCACCCTCCCTATCCCACCCTTCTAGGTGGTCACAAAGCACCGAGCTGATCTCCCTGTGCTATGTGGCTCCTTCGCACTAACTATCTATGTTACATTTGGTAGTGTATATATGTCCATGCCACTCTCACTTCATTCCAGCTTACCCTTCCCCCTCTCTGTGTCCTCAAGTCAATTCTCTACATCTGCATCTTTATTCCTGTCCTGCCCCTAGGTCCTTCAAAACGTTTTTTTTTTTTTTTTTTTTTAACATTCCATATATATGTGTTAGCATAGGGTATTTGTTTTTCACTTTCTGACTTCACTCTGTATGACACACTCTAGGTCCATCCACCTCACTACAAATAACTCAATTTCATTTCTTTTTATGGCTGAGTAATATTCTATTGTATATATGTGCCACATCTTCTTTATCCATTCATCTGTCGATGGACACTTAGGTTGCTTCCATGTCCTGGCTATTGTAAATAGAGCTGCAATGAACATTGTGGTACATGACTCTTTTTGTACTATGGTTCTTTCAGGGTATATGCCCAGTAGTGGGATTGCTGGGTCGTATGGTAGTTCTATTTTTAGTTTTTTAAGGAACCTCCATACTATTCTCCATAGTGGCTCTATCAATTTACAGTCCCACCAGCAGTGTAAGAGGGTTCCCTTTTCTCCACACCCTTTCCAGCATTTATTGTTTGTAGATTTTTTGATGATGGCCATTCTGACTGGTGTGAAGTAATACCTCAGTGTAGTTTTGATTTGCATTTCTCTAATGATTAGTGATGTTGAGCATTCTTTCATGTGTTTGTTGGCAATCTGTATATCTTCTTTGGTTGTTCGTTTTTTTGATATTGAGCTGCATGAGCTGCTTGTAAATTTTGGAGATTAATCCTTGGTCAGTTGCTTCATTTGCAAATATTTTCTCCCATTCTGAGGGTTGTCTTTTTGTCTCGTTTATATTTTCCTTTCCTGTAAAGCTTTTAAGTTTCACTAGGCCCCATTTGTATATTTTTGTTTTTATTTCCATTTCTCTAGGAGGTGGGTCAAAAAGGATCTTGCTGTGATTTGTGTCATAGAGTGTTCTGCCTATGTTTTCCTCTAAGAGTTTTAGAGTGTCTGGCCTTACATTTAGGTCTTTAATCCATTTTGAGTTTATTTCT